>NC_054381.1:155979580-156279580 GCF_017654675.1 Xenopus laevis
ATAAGATGGGCAACACATATGGGTATCTCCTTGCTTTTTCAAAAGGGTAAGCTAGGGAACAACTGGGAGTCATTAAAGGAGAAGTAACCCCCTTATTAAAAAACCCTACCCCCCCCTACCCTACATAGACCCCCTCCCTTCTCCCCATTAGCCTAGCAAATGCCCTTAACTTTTTACTTACCCCTCAGTGCAGATTCACAGCATTGGAGTTCACGGGCTCCATCTTCTTCTCTTCGGTCTTCATCTGGAAGTAAGTTCCGTATTGACGCATGCGCAGTTGGAGCAGTCTTCAGTATTTCTTCTACTGCGCATGCGCTCAAATGTCACGGAAATTGTGGAAGCACCAGAAGACCCAAGGAAGACGTGAATCTGTACCGTTGGGTAAGTAAAAAGTTAGGGGCATTTGCCTGGGGTAACACTTAGGCTGGAGGGAGGAGGGTCTATGTAGGGTAGGTTTTTTTTTTAATAAGGGGTTTACTTCTCCTTTAAGTGTAACCTATACCTGCAAATAGTACAGGTGCCAGTGTTCTGTGCATGAGGCCCAGTTTAGTAATTAAATTAAATTAGCCCCATAATGTCTTCTATGAGGGCTTCTGAGGGGGGTGGTGAGTAGTAATTTAAAGGGATTGTTCACCTTTAAATTAACTTTTAGTATGATGTAGAGAGTGATATTCTGAGACAATTTGCAATTGGTTCTCATTTTTTATTTTTTTGTGGTTTTTGAGTTATTTAGCTTTTTATTCAGCAGCTCTCCAGTTTGCAGTTTCAGCAATGTAGTTGCTAGGGTCCAACTTACCCTAGCAACCATGCACTGATTCAGTGTCGGACTGGCCCAGCGGGATACCGGGAAAATACCTAGTGGGCCCCTGCCAGGCCAGTCCCCCTCTCAAAAACAGTTTTTAAAAAAAATAATAAAAAAAATTTCAGCGCATTGCAGCGCCGTTTGCGCACGCGCGCCGAACACCGTTTCCGTTTGCGCATGCGCGATGCGCCGCCTGGGCAATTATACCGAGCGGCGATTCGCCTAACAAGTAGGTAGCGGCGGCCAGAGAGGGGCCCTGGACACCAGTACTGGTGGGCCCCGGGCCCCCCAGTCCGACCGTGCACTGCTTTGGATATAAGACTGGGATATGAATAGGAAAGGCCTGAATAGAAAGATGAGTAAAACAAAGTACCAATAACAATAAGTCTGTAGCTTTACAGAGCATTTGAATTTAGATGGGGTCAGTGACCCCCCATTTGAAAGCTGGAAAGAATCAGAAGAAAAAGGCAAAAAATCTAAAAACTATAAAAAAAGAAATAATGAAGACCAATTTAAAGCTTGCTTAGAATTTGACATTTTATAACATATTAAAAGTTAACTTAAAGGACAAGGAAAGTTAAACTAAAGAAGTAGGTAGAAATGTTGAACGTGATGTTTTGTGCTTCTATACCAGCCCAAGGCAACCACAGCCCTTTAGCAGTAAAGATCTGTGTCTCCAAAGATGCCCCAGTAGCTCCCCATCTTCTTTTTTGCTGATTCACTGCACATGCTCTGTGCTGCTGTCACTTACTGAGCTTAGGGACCCACTCACAATATACAGTACACATAGAATAGAAATGTCACAATATAAGGCTGATTAGTAATTAATACAGATAATTACTACATGGCAGCACAGAAACCAGTGCAATTAGCATCAGAATTGAATAATCAGCAAACCTGTAGCATCAGCTTATATTACAGCCAGGGAAGCTCATTTTCTGCTGGATAATTAGTGACGAGCCCTAAGCTTAGCTTCTCAACAGCCAATCAGAGCCCACTGAGCATGTGAGTGTCACAGACACTTTCCAAGATGGTGACCCCCTGTGACAAGTTTGAAGTCCTGGATCATTGCTGCTATTGACAAGCTCAAACTTTAGCCTCGTGCAATAAGTTCACTATATGAAATATGGTATTTTTAGCCATATTCATTTTTAGGGTTTAGTTCTCCTTTAAAGGTGAACCACCCCTTTAAATAAATTGTGGCCTGTAGTGTAGTTCCATATATTTACAAATAACTGCAAGTCACTTTGAGGTAGTTTAAAACTCGCAACAGACTCCGCAGCATAATCGATCTATTTCGATGAAGCCATGCAAGGGAAGCCATGATGGATAGGATCTAACAATTATGATGAATGATTTATTCTCACTGTTACATACAGACAATATTCATTGGTAATGGCAGTAATGTACATTTAACCCCTTCACTCCCAGGCAATCATACAGAACAGTCCCCTTGTTAAAAGCATTAACCCCTATGGCTAATGGCCATTAAGCCACAGCCACGTATCAGCCACGTGCATTATTTATGTTTCAATGAATTATTACTGCTTTAATTACTCCCGTGTTTGGTCTTCGAAGAGTGTGTGTGATTTAAATGCTCGTCCTCCGTGGGCCGTTGAACTGTTCTTCCCTTCGGGGGAGTCGAGGCACATAAGATTAATGACTTGTGTAATGAGAAGGTGATATTTACTACCAGAAGTTCAAGACAGAGAACAGCACCTTCTCCCCCTCATTAAGGAAAAGGCAACAGAGAATTCCTGGGGGGGGGAAATAAAATACATTGCAAACGGAACACGGATTTCATATTGTATTCACGAGGAGAAACGTGCGACCAACCAACATCACAAAGAACAATATGCGCAAAGTGTTGGCACTCTATAAATACATGTTATTATTATTAATAATAATAATAATAATAATAATAATAATAAACAATCATTATTAAAGGAGAACTAACACCTGAAGATGAATCTGGCTAGAAAATATTAAATGCATTATACCTGAAACCCTATAAGAGGAATGATCCAAGTTGTCCCCTACAGGTCCCCCATCTTGGATCTTGTTAGACCATCCTTTGTGTGTCAGTGGCACTGCACATGCTCAGTGCGCTCTGGGCGGCTGCTGAGAAGCTAAGCTGCTGTCATTTAAATCTGAACTAATCAGAAATTTATCATGAATTCCTCATATATTATACATAGTATGGAAGCTGTTATACAGAATGCTTGCGACCTGGGGCTTTCTGGATAATGGATATTTCTGTAGTTTGGATCTTCATACCTTAAGTCTACTAGAAAATCCTTTAAACCTTAAATAAATCCAATAGGCTGGTTTTGCCTCCAACAAGGATTACTTATATCTTAGTTTGGATAAGGTACAGGACCTGTTATCCAGAATGCTCGGGACCTGGGGCTTTCCGGATAACGGATCTTTCTGAAACTTGGATCTTCATACTAAAAAGTCTACTAAAACATGAAATAAACCCAATAGGCTGCTTTTGCCTCCAATAAGGATTAATTCTATCTTAGTTGGGATCAGGTACAGGTATGGGACCTGTTATCCAAAATGCTCAGGACCTGGGGTTTTCCAGATAATGGATCTTTCTGTAATTTGGATCTTCATACCTTAAGTCTACTAGAAAATCATGTAAACATGAAATAAACCCAATAGGTTGGTTTCACCTCCAATAACGATTAATTATATCTTAGTTGGGATCAAGTACAAGCTCCTGTTTTATTATTAAAATCATTTTTTAAAGTTTGGATCATGTGGAGTCTATGGGAGATGACCTTTCCGTAACTTGGAGCTTTCTGGATAATGGGTTTCTGGATAGTGGATTCCATACCTGTATATTGTACAGGTAAGTGACAGCAGCACAGAGCATGTGCAGTAAATCAGCAGAAAAGAAGATGGGGAGCTACTGGGGCATCTTTAGGGGACCAGATCTTTACTGCTAAAGGGTTGTGGTTGCCTGGGCTGGTAGAGAAGTCCAAACCATAACATGGCCAGGGTCGGACTAGGGCGGTAGGCCCCAAGGAGAAAACCAAGTGGGCCCTCCCAACCCAGACACGACCCCCGCCTACTTCCCCCATCACTCCCCCCTCTTTTCCCTCCCTCCCCTGAACCTGGCAAAAGTAAGTATAAGGAAGGAGCATGCATGGTGGAGGGTGAGTGGGTGGGTAACGAGGGCCCCAGGGGTAGCACAGGTGTCAAATGGAGACCTATTTTCACTGCCTGCTTTAGGCTGTCTGCCCAGCAACTGACAACTTTTTTCTCCCCACACCAGATTTTTGTTTGAGATGCAAGATGCAGAACATAGCCAAACCCTAGGCCAAAGAGGTCTGTGCATGAGAACTAGGGGTGTCCTCTTGTACCTCTTAAAATGGTTCACCTTTAAGGTAACTTTTAGTATGTTATAGAATGGCCAATTCTTTTCAATTGGTTTTCATTATTTATTTTTTTATAGTTTTTGAATTATTTGCCTTTTTCTTCAGACTCTTTCCAGCTTTCAAATGGGGGTCACTGACCACATCTAAAAAACAAATGTTCTGTTAGGCTACAAATGTATAGTTATTGCTACTTTGTATTACTCCTCTTTCTAATCAGGCCTCTCCTATTCATATTCCAGTCTCTTATTCCAATCAGTGCATGGTTGCTAGGGTAAATTGGACCCTAGCTACCAGATTGCTCAAAATGCAAATTAAAGAGCTGCTGAATAAAAAGCTAAATAACTCAAAAACCTTAAATAATAAAAAATGAAAACGAAATTGTCTCAGACTATCCCTCTCTACGTCACACTCACAGTTAATTTAAAGGTGAACGTCCCCTTTAATGCTCTCGCTCCTGTGTGAGAAACATAATAAATGAACCCTAATATGCAGCCCATTTCTTTGTTAAGCTTTAATTATTCTCTACGGATCATGCTCCAAACACTCCACATTGATTTCCGTCCTACAGAAGTAGCAATTGTTAGCAGTAAATTGAAACATCCCTTAAATAATAAAAAAAATAAAATTGTTCACGTCCTGCTGGGCATCATTAGCTTTAGATAATAATACAGGAGAAGCTTTTTCCCGCTGTGATGTATTTGTTAATATAAGACATAGGATTTGTTCTTATAGAATCCAGTGTATGATGTCGAGATGATGGAGATTAGGCCTTTGTGTTTTAAAAAAAATAACCTTCCAGCTCTTTGCCCAATACCTGCCTCATGCTGATCTCAATATAGAGACCGGAACACTGGATCCAGGAATATTAGTCATTATTTATCATATTTCCCTATTAGATCAGTCCTTGAGTGACAGCTGCCTGTGTGGAGCCGTCGTTTTGGCAGAAAGAGGCGGAACTAACGTGTTATTGAAATTCAGAAGAATAATGGAAATTCGAGAATTATCGGAGGATCAACGGGAAAACACTTGGGGGAGAATCATTTGAAAAGAGAGAAAATGGCAATATTTCTCATATTTATCATAGCAGAGATATCCCCACGCACTGTGTGCATTTCCCATTGGATTGAAGATGCCCATGTATTTGGGGGCAGCCCAGAGGGGTCAGTGATTTCACAGCAGATCACTAGTTGAATTCAGGAAATGAGAAAAGAAGGTGGGTGTATAGGAAAGCATTACTAAAACTTATTGGGGGGAGCAGAAACTTGGGGAGAGGGTTTATGAAAGGGGTAGTGATTGAGAATGGGCTGGGGTTTCTTTAGTTGGGTATTAGGGAAGTGCAATGTTAATATGGGGCAGATATTTGGGGAGGGGGTTTATGAAAGGGGGTAGTGATTTAGACAGGGCTGTGTTTTTTTTAAAGGAGAAACAAACCTGTACTAGAAAACCCCCTACCCTGCATAGACCATCCTCCCTCCTCCCCCTCTACCTAACTGCTCCCCTGGGCAAATGCCCCATATATTTTACTTACCCCTCCGCGCAGATTTGGCCTCAGGAGTTCACGGGCGCCATCTTCTTTTGTCGGTCTTCTTCGCAATCTGAGTTTCGGCGCATGCGCAGTTGTTTGGGACCGGAAATTTACTCCAACTGCGAAACTCCGCTCAGATTGCGAAGAAGACCGAAGTAAGAAGATGGTGCCCGTGAACTCCCGAGGCCAGATCTGTGCGGAGGGGTAAGTAAAAAATTAGGGGCATGGGGGGTTTGTTTCCCCTTTAACAAGGTAGAGATTTGGGGAAGTGTAATGGTAATATGGGGGCAGATATTTGGGGAGGGGTGAGGATTTATGAAAGGGGGTAGTTATTTAGACAGGGCTGGGGTTTCTTTAGTTGGGTATTAGATAAGTTAAGAGGTAATATTGGGGCAGATATTTAGGGAGAGGGTTTATAAAAGGGGGTAGTTATTTAGACAGGGCTGGGGTTTCTTTAACAGGTTAATATGGGGGCAGATATTTGGGGAATGGTTTATAAAAGGAGGTAGTGACAGGGATGGGGTTTCTTGAGTAGGGTAGGGATTTGGGGAAATATAATGGTAATATGGGGGCAGATATTTGGGGAGGGGGATTATGAAAGGGGGTAGTCATTTAGAATGCGTTGGGGTTTCTTTATCAGAGGAGAGATTTGGGGAATTGTAATGGTAATATGTGGACAGATATTTGGGGAGGGGAGGGGAGGGGTTTATAAAAGGGGGTAGTTATTTAGAATGGGCTGGGGTTTCTTTAGTTGGGGATTAGATAAGTGAAGGGGTAATATTGGGGCAGATATTTGGGGAGGGGGTTTATAATAGGAGGTAGTGACAGGGATGGGGTTTGTTTAGTTGGTATTAGGGAAGTGTAGGGGTAATAAGGGGCAGATATTTGGGGAGTGGTAAGAGTCACTTGTGAATGGGGAGCAGGAGTAGAGATTTTGGGTGTAATTGGACCAATACGGGAGGAGAGTTCTGGGCATGGGAATAGGGAATCGGGAATAAGAGTGAAGTTACTGAAATTCGGCGGATGAATAAATCCGATTGTACCCGGAGCCTCCAATCTCTCAGCGGTTGAAGCTCCAGTACTCGGGGGCCGGGGCAGCTCGGCCTCCCTCAGGCACAACTCCCGCTCCGTCCCATTCAGCACGTCGGACAGCGACCAGCGGAGAGACTGAATAATAATGAGACGGTGACAGCCGCCCCCTCTCTCGCCATTGGTTAAGCCTATAGACAAAGCGGCGTGTTTGTGGGCGGGGCTGGAGGAAAAATTCGCGTGTTCCCCGCCCATGGGAGGGAAGAAGTGGGCTGGCGCAGCGGATTGTTTTTAAGGAGACGTCAGTTGTCTGCTGGATCAGTCGGAGCGGAGCGGTGTGTGTGTGTGGGGTCTGTCAGTGTTGGGCTGTGACACGGGGACACACTAGCGCCTCAGGGATCCCTAGCGACTCTTCTCTCACCCCTCGGGGTCCACGGACTATTTGTATTGCCCGGACTGTTCCCTCGGATTCCCGCTGGATTGTGCGGAGGAATAAAGCCCCGTATGGAGAAGTATCTCCCGCAGCTCCTGGCTGAGAAGGACGCGCTGGATCCGTCATTTACTCACGCGCTCAGGATGGTGAAGGAAGGTGAGCGACTGCCACTTACTAACTGTCACTTCTCACTGTCACTCGCCTCTTGTGTGGGGCACAAAATACACTGGCATTTCACTCTCTGGGATCAGATCTACTGGAACTGTCCCCACCTGCTTTTTCCTATGGGGAATCACTGCCCCTGCTCCTCTATGGGAATATTATTGCCCCACTGAGGTTTGTTGACTCCTGTGTGACCCCATTATACTCCCCCCCTGGGGTACAGCCTCTTTTCTATTGGGAACACAGGGGACCTCTATGGGAACGTCATTGCCCCACTCAGGTTTATTGACTCCTGAGCTCAGGTGCACCCCCCCATTGTACACTACTGCCCCCACCTCCTTTTTTCTATGGAGAACCACTGCCCCTGCTCCTCTATGGGAACATTATTGCCCACTGAGGTTTATTGACTCCTATGTGACCCCATTGTACTCTACTGCCCCCCTGGGGTACAGCCTCTTTTCTATTGGGAACACAAGGGACCTCTATGGGGAACATAATTGCCCCACTCAGGTATATTGACTCCTGAGCTCAGGTGCCCCCCACATTGTACTCTACTGCCCACACCTACTTTTTCTATGGGGAATCACTGCCCCTGCTCCTCTATGGGAACATTATTGCCCCACTGAGCTTAATTGACTCCTGTGTGACCCCATTGTACTCTATTGCCCCCCTGGGGTACAGCCTCTTTTCTATTGGGAACACAGGGGACCTCTATGGAAACATCATTGAGGTTTATTGACTCCTGTGTGACCCCATTATACTGCCCCCCTGGGGTACCTCATTTTTTCTATTGGGAACACAAGGGTCCTCTATGGGGAACATAATTGCCCCACTCAGGTATATTAACTCCTGAGCTCAGGTGCACCCCCAATGTACTCTACTGCCCACACCTCATTTTGTCTTTGGGGAACCACTGCCCCTACTCCTCTATGGGAAACATAATTCCCCCACTGAGATATATTGACTCCTGTGTGGGACACATGCCAGTAGAGACATGTTATCGCTTCCCCCTCTTCTTAAATTCACCCTCCCCTCCATCCACTCTCAGAAGAGCACATTCATTTAACTTCCCCTTTAGATCATCCTCCTCCATTCACCATAACCTCATGCTCCTCAGTTTCCTCAAATCTTGAAGACACACTCATGTTAAACAACCAATCCCACCCCAGGATTTTACTCTTCCCTTTCATACACTTGGGGTACAATGCTCTCTAACAGTGCCCTACAAAATGGATCCTCTCTAGGGAGCTCATGCACTCATTCACCTTTAAAAATCACATTACTTGTGGCGTGGGGGTAGATCTCACATACAGATAAACAAGCCCTGTCGCCATGGTGGTCCAGGTTTTATCTACAAACACTTTTTACTCTTCATAAAGACCAACCACTTGGCTAAACTTCACTAGTGATGGGGTTGGGGAGATGGTTTGGAATCTTGTATATAAAGCTAAACTGCTCTCAGATTGTTTAGAGGGGGTCACAAGTTTCCAGGGTTTTTTGGGAAGGGCCAAAGGATAATGTATCTGAAAAACAAACATTACATTGTAGTATTGGTACCTGACCTAAATCTGTCATTACCTGTTGTAGGGGAGCTTTGGATTTGAACTAGTAGAGCTCCCTCTGGGGGGCTTGTACTTAGAATGCTCTTTTTTTCTTGATGATGGGGGTAGATATAGTGTTCTAAAACTGCACTCCCTTCACCTTGAGCATCTAATGTACCTCCAGCATATTATATCTTTCTCTGTGTCCCTCTGGGAAGATCCAATACCAGCTGTTTCCCTCATGTTAATGGTGTTGAGATCAGCCGTATCTTACCGTAGAATTTACTGTCTCTCAATAAGAGACTGTGACAGTCAGAGCTACAGAATAGTCTCCATCTCTCAAAGCCCACCCCAAGTATCCGTTCATTTTTTATCCTAGTCTGTGATATTCTGTATAGGAATTCTGCAAACGGGATTCTTCAGTTTTAGGACAACATATTGGCAGGGAAAGGAATCCTGTTGAATAAAATCTCACAGATAGGTCTTCTTTTAATGTAAGTGAGACCTCTCACCAGTGAGGAACATCAGTAGACTGCAACTGCATTGAGCTGCAATGTATACAAGGCTACAAAGTTGTTTCGTCGGTCCTGTAAGTATGGGTCTGTGTATATATATATATACCACAATGAAAAGACCGCACCAATCAGGTCTTGAAAAAAGTGATAAAATATTTTATTCAATGTTTCAGCTCCTCACTTGAGCCGTCTTCAGGACTATATATATATATATATATATATATATATATATATATATATATATATATATACAGGTATGGGATCTGTTATCTGGAAACCTGTTATCCAGAAAGCTTCGAATTACAGAAAGGCCATCTCCCATAGACTCCATTTTGTCCAAATACCCCCAATTTTTTTTAAAAAAATGTATTTTTTCTGTGTAATAATAAAACAGTAGCTTGTACTTGATGCCAATTAAAATATAATTAATCCTTATTGGAAGCAAAACCAGCCTATTGGGTTTACTTAATGTTTCAATGATTTTCTAGTAGACTTAAGGTATGAAGATCCAAATTACAGAAAGATCCGTTATCCGGAAAACCCCAGGTCTTGAGCATTCTGGATAACAGGTCCCATACCCGGGCTCTACCTTTTGTTGATATGGCAGCTGGTAATGTACAGTAGGAGACCCACAGATGTAGCAGCTAGCCATGTGCCCCAGTGGGTTTGGGCTTGTATATATATATATATATATATATATATACACATTATATATATATATATATATATATATACATATACATATATACCCCATGATGTATCCCAGCCTTGCTTACTATAGATGCTCCAGCCTGAAAGAACGAGCTTTATCTCCAGCTTTGTCGATTTTAATTGCCATTTGTTGACGATCAAAGCCTTTCCCCGTCTTGTTGAAAGATAAAACAGAAAATGTTGACGCTCTCAACGTGATGATTTCATTGACTGCCGACAAACCCCCCCATCAGCACAATTGCAGACAACGAGGGCGGAGGGGTGGGGGTGCATTTTTTATTTCTGAAGGGACCCAGTTGTCAGACCTCTCCATTGTTCTTCAGCTCGCTGCTCCTGATTTGCTGCAGATCCTTTGTGCAGTTTCACATAATTAAGCGAGCAAGGACCTATGGCCCCCATCTTGCTAACCCGCTATGAATATGCGCAGGGCAGATGTGTGTGAAAATTAGTTTTTTTTTTATCTTTAAGACAAATACATAAAAAAATGATAAAATAGATTTGTGATGTGCTATAAAGATCTCTCGGTTTATGGTGGAGGTGAATCAGTTACACCCCTTCTTGGTCTTACTAAACTCTTCATCCTCTGACCTCTACTCCGACTGAGTGGGATTTGTCATGGCGCCATAGGATTTTAAATTTAGGGGTTAATTGGCAATTTACTCTGCGTTGTATAAATGTGAACTGAAAATGGAGTAAAATTGGTCCCCCGAGACTCATAGGTCATCGTTGTTTGTGCCGTGTCCGGTCTCCGGCTCATCATTCCGACATTATTGTCATACGAGACAAATGCAAAACATTCATTTGCATTTGCCTCATTTGTGGTTTTCTGCCCACAATTGTCCCATCGTGAATGATTTATGGGAATGTTCGCTTACCCTTTCAAAAAAAAAAAAAAAAAAAAAGCTCTCAATGGCAGGTTGGTTACATCAGCATTTCCTTATGGGAATTCTACATGATCAACTCTTCCGAGTGTCCTCTCCTCTGTTGCATGTAACGGGGGATCAGGAATAGACCCAATAACAAGTCTTTGGTTATGATAAATATCTGCAGTAGTTTAACATGGCACCCAATGCTTGAGTAGGTGCAATAGATACAGAGATGCTAAACTTGCAGCTGTTCAGCCACTGTGCTCCATGGCTTCCTCCATTCGTCACCTGCTACGGCTTGATGGCTGGCAGTTGCAATCGGTCAGCCCCACATTCCCGCTGCACAAATAATATTTTCACGGAGGCTGAAAAATAAATTTCTGCCGAATTAATTCAGAGTGGCACTTTCCCCCTTCAGCCAATTAGCAGCTGCCATTGCCACGATCCATTTGCCGAGACACTTTTCCCGACTGCCGTTATATGGGCTCAGTGCCAGCTAAATGCAAATTGGATCCTGACATTTCTTTGGTGCCAGTCTCAGCGTGATTAACTCTTCATTTGGTTTGGCTAGGATTTCATACCTTTTGGGGTTGATGCCAGTCTTTGGGAGGGTTACAGGTAATAATGAGCTCCCTCCTTTTATCCCCTATGATTTTTTTTATTTAAAGGGGAACTATCACAAAAATGCAATTTTAATATACGGTTCAACATACTGAAATAAGAAACTCTCTAAATACAATCAATTAAACATTCTGTACCATTTCTGAAATAATCAAATTTACTTTACTATTCCTCTCTCTGCATCTGTTTCTCTTCATTCTGTCTTCTTGCAGCAGTTGGGTGTCAGATATTCATTGACAGTTAGATCCAATATATCTTATAGGGGGGCTCCTTTTGCCTAGAAGATGTATTAGAGCTCACTCTATTAAAATCACCAGACATGATGTCTCTCTACATGCAGAATTTGTGCAAAAGGCAGTTACTTTGTTAGATTTTGTTTGTACTGGAATCAGTTATTTGAGTGAGCTCTAATACATCTGTTGGAAGGGAAGCCCCCCTTTAAGATCTAACTGTCAATGAATATCTGACACCCAACTGCTGAATGAAGAGAGAATGAAGAGAAACAGATGCTGAGAGAAGAATAGTGAAGATAAACTTTTTCAGAAATGATACAGAGTTTTAATTGATTGTGTTTAGAAAGATTATTATTTCAGTATGATGAAGCTTATATTACATTTTCATTTTCACGATAGTTCCCCTTTCAGAGGTGATGTTTTGTTTACTACTTTCAATATAATGATGTAGATGCTCATATGGCTGGGATGGGTCTCAAAGACCCGTTGGCTGTTGGTTTTTAATCATGTAGATTGGTCGATTTCTGTTACTCTTGAGTGAGAGGAAAGAACTATTCAAGGGTTGCAAATCAGTTGCTTCCTTCTAGTTCACTACAATGTGTTTATTCCGTCCCTTGGCTTTGCTTTGGCAGCTCTCAGTGATTGTGTGACTGTTTCCTGGGAGCTTCCAATGTGCCACGTTGTATTTCGCTATCTGTCTGGCTTCTCTCTCCCCGACGTCCTCCTCGGGAAAACACTCCATCACGAGCTGCAAGGGCTAAATTGGAATTTGTTGCATAATTTACACGCCAACCCCAATCTTCCCTCCATAAGGAATTGGCCCTGGTACAAGCGTCTCAAGGAACACGTGTGCTTCAAGGGAAGTCTGTTTAGATAATCATTCACCAACAGACATGGTGTCATTGTTTAGGTTTGTTTCTGGCATAGGAAAATACATTTTTATTGACAATAAACACACAGATTTCATTCGATGAAATAGCGCTTATAGAACTTTTTCTTTAATATTACAGTTTATGATATTTAACCTGATTTGTATGGGATCTATTATCCGGAATGCTAAGGATCTAAGGGTCTTTCCACCATTCTTTAAAACTACTCAAAACATTTTCAAGATGGATTTATGCAGCTTAGTCTACCAATGTACAAGGAACAGCTATGGGACCTGTTATCCGTATTTTCAATACATTTAGTCTACTAAAAGAATCATTTGGAAATTATTTGAACCCAATAGAATAGTTTTGCCTCCAATAAGGATTATTTGTATTTTAGTTTGAATCACATACAAGGTACAGACATGGGATCCATTATCTGCATCTGGAAACTTGTTATCCAGAAAGCTCCAAATTACATGAAGGCCATCTCCCATAAACTCCTTTTTATCCAAGTTATCCAATTATTTAAACATTATTTCCTTATTTCTCTGTAATAATAAAACACTACCACGTACAGGTATGGGATCCGTTATCCAGAAACCCGTTATCCAGAAAGCTACAAATTACGGAAAGGCCTTCTCTCATATACTCCATTTTATCCAAATAATCCAAATTTTTAAAAAGCATTTCCCTTTTCGCTGTAATAATAAAACAATAACTTGTACTTGATCCCAACTAAGATACGATTAATCCTTTTTGGAAGCAAAACCAGCCTATTGAGTTTATTTAATGTTTACATGATTTTCTGGTAGATTTAAGGTATGAAGATCCAAATTACGGAAAGATCCATAATCCAGAAAATCCCAGGTCCCAAGCATTCTGGATAGCAGGTCTCATATCTGTACTTGATCCAAACTAAGATATAATTAATCCTTATTGGAGGCAAAACAATCCTACTGGGTTTATTTAATGTTTACATGATTTTCTAGTAGATTTAAGGTATGAAGATCCAAATTATGGAAAGATCCACAATCCAGAAAATCCCAGGTCCCAAGCATTCTGGATAGCAGGTCCCATACCTGTACTTGACCCAAACTGAGATATAATTAATCCTTATTGGAGGCAAAACAATCCTATTGGGTTTAATTCATGTTTAAATGTAGTAGACTTAAGGTATTGAGATGCAAATTATGGACCCGATATCCAGAATCCTCCAGGGTCCCGATTATTCTGGATAACAGGTGCCATACCTGTACTGTTTTATTATTAGAGAGAAAAGGGAAATCATTAAAAAAAATGAAGACTTGTTTCTTAAACTTGGACTGTATGGGTACGTTATTGATTGATTGTGTTTTTTTCCCCCAATGACAGATCCTATAGCTGTACAGACAAAGTCAGTAAGCAATCCATACTAATATTCTGTTGTTGTGAGCCAGTAACAAACTCAATATATTAATGCTCAAAAGGTCTAATCGAAGATTTTAGATTAAAAAAAAGGCACAGTGCAGACCTGCTAACAATATGTCTTCCTCACTCTACTGCACAGTCTAAATCCCTCGTCCCTAGGGCTATTGTGTGTGCTGGGAGATAAACAAGTCTCCTAGACTGACGTGAAGCCATAGAAACTCTGCTGGAAGCACAGCTACTGTACAGCCAGTCACAATCGGAACAGATTTAGGATTTGACAAAGTAATGAGCCAGATGTGGGGAGCGGATGTACATTTTAGAACTGCCTTTCCATGCGCTCCACCAAGTATGCAGGGAGTTACCTTTCCAGACAAGGCAGGGATTATTCTTAGCTTGTAAAAACACATACGAGTGGATTTAGCATGCGCTGAGAGAGCTATGGAATGCACTTTATAGCCGTTTGCTGGTAACGACTGTTCCATGGGAGCTCAATAGCAATAACATATGGGCATTTCATAAGCGGCATACCAGAAAGCATTGCAAAGTATATTATATTTTACTTTAGCTAGACGCAACAAGTTCTACATTTTCTATGTGACTTTTAACATTTTTTATTTATTTCATTTTTATTTTATTTTTACTTTTATTTCATTATGTTTTAGTTGATTTTAATTCTATTTTATGTTGTTATTTTCTTTTGATTTTAATATTTTGTAATCGGTTTGCTTTTTGTTATCCTTTTATTATTTTAGTAAATAAGTCACTGTATACATTTTTACGCAGTGTGTATTGAATTAACATGCTTTCATGTGGGTGAAATAAAGGCTAAATAAACTGTCACGTTATGACCGCAACATCTTTCTTTCTTTATGGGGAACCATTGCGAAAATGAAAATTTAATATAAGCTATATAGGGAGCCTTTTTACAGAAACCCATTATCCAGAAAACTCTGAATTACACAGACTCCATTAAATACCAATAATTAAAATTTAAAAAATATATATTTCCTTTTTCTGTGTCATAATAAAACAGTCGCTTGTACTTGATCCCAACTAAGATATAATTAATTTTTATTTGAAGCAAAACCAGCCTATTTAATGCTTACATGATTTTCTAGTAAAATTAAGGTATGATCCAAATTACTGAAATATCTGTTATCAGGGAAGCCTGCACATTCTGGATAACAGGTCCTATACCTGTATAAGCTTCACCATACAGAAAAAAGAAACTTTCTGTACAATCAGTTAAAACTCTTAAATCTGTATAGTTTCTAAAATCTCATAAGTCTTCACTCTCCCCCTCTCAACATCTGTCTCTTTTCATTCTGTCTTCATGCAGGAGCTGGGTGTTTGATTTTGATTGACAGATCCAATATATTTTTTAAGGGGGCTCCCTTTCCTAGAAGATGTATTAGAGTTCATTTAAATAACCGCTTTTAGAGCAAACAAGATAACTGACTATGGCACAAATTCTGCATGTAGAGAGACAGGATTTCTGGTGATTTGGAAAGAGTGAGTGCTAATGATATATTAGAGCTCACTCTATTAAACTCACCAGACATCATGTCTCTCTACATGCAGAATTTGTGCAAAAGGCAGTTATTTTGTTACATTTTGTTTGTACTGGAATCAGTTATTTGAGTGAGCTCTAATACATCTGCTAGGAAAGGGACCCCCTATAAGATATATTGAATCATTCATCTGACACTCAACTGATGCATGAAGACAGAATGACGAAAAAAACAGAGGAATAGTAAATATAAACTTGATTATTTTAAAAACAATGCAGAATTTTTAATTGATTATATTTAGAAAGTTTCCTATTTCAGTACGAGGAAGCTTATATTAAGGGGGTTATTTACTAAACTCCGAATGCAAAAATCACAAAAAATTTGTGATTTTTTTAAAATAAAATCGGACTTCACAAATCACAAATTTTTCGGAATTTATTAAACCCCGAGGATGGAAAAGTCAAAGTCTGAAAATCCGGCATCTCAGACCTGTCGAGGTTGCACATAAGTCAATGGGAGAAGTCCCAATGATTTTTCGATGAGCGCTGGGTTTCGTGCAATACCCTGAAGTTTTCAGGTGAAAATTACGAAAAAATCTTGAAAATCGGATGAAAAAGTCAGAAAAATTCATAAAAATCAGATTTTTTTCCCCGCAAAGCAAATTTACGTGAAAATGTAATAAATAAGTGTAAAAACCTGAGCGGATTTGATCGGAGTTTGTAGCAGGAAATATTGAGGTAAATTCAGACTTTGATAAATAATACCCTAAATGTTCGTTTTTCCCCTAAATTCCCCCTTAAAATTAACCTATACGAAAGTGATCCTGATGGCTGAAATCAACATGTGCCATCTGTATGATTTTATGTTATGTTACAGAGAATCTCTGCCCAAAAACTGTTTGTGCCCAATGAAAGCAAATATAACTTCTAAGCAACTTTCCAATTTAAAGTCATTAAAATTTCAGTGGTTTTAAAGTTCTCTGTCAGACGTGAGGGGCTCATAAAGCATCTGTCTGAGGCTTGTCTGAATATACTGCATGGGGTAACCTTTCTCTTTCATTGGGATTTTAGATATTTGGAAAGTAAAAGGCAAAACACTTAACAGGTAGATGAAGTATGCTCGAGGCATTTTTAAATGTCAGATCACTAAATATTTTGGCATGTTGTTGAATATAGTTTTAAAGGGATACTGTCATATGAAAAAAAATTTTTTCTCAAAATGAATCAGTTAATAGTGCTGCTCCAGCAGAATTCTGCACTGAAATCCATTTCTCAAAAGATAAAACAGATTTTTGTATATTCAATTTTGAAATCTGACATGGGGCTAGACATGTTGTCAATTTCCCAGCTGCCCCAAGTCATGTGACTTGTGCTCTGATAAACTTCAATCACTCTTTACTGCTGTTCTGCAAGTTGGAGTGGTATCAAACTCCCCCCCCCCCCGAGCAGCCAAACAACAGAACAATGGGAAGGTAA
Source organism: Xenopus laevis (assembly GCF_017654675.1). Classification (NCBI taxonomy): domain Eukaryota; kingdom Metazoa; phylum Chordata; class Amphibia; order Anura; family Pipidae; genus Xenopus; species Xenopus laevis. Next base: position 155,996,670 of record NC_054381.1, read on the forward strand.
CCAGATAACAGCTCCCTAACACAAGATAACAGCTGCCTGGTAGATCTAAGAACAACACTCAATAGTAAAAGCAGGCACAAGTCACATGACTTGGGGCAGCTGGGAAATTGACAAAATGTCTAGCCCCATGTCAGATTTCAAAATTGAATATTAAAAAAATCTGTTTGCTCTTTTGAGAAATGGATTTCAGTGCAGAATTCTGCTGGAGTAGCACTATTAATTGATGCGTTTTGAAAAAAAAAACATGTTTTCCGATGACCTGATCCCTTTAAGCTTTTGCCTTTACCATCTTATAGTCTTCCATATTTCAAATGTTCAGCGTTCAGCTTCTATGTAATGTCGGACTGGGACACCAGGGGCCCACCAAAAACCCTTAGACCAGGGGCCCACCCAAAAACCTCTCTTAAGTATTATTTTCTTCCTCTCCTCACTCAACCTCTATTCTCCTATTCTCTTTTCTTTACATACTATAGCCTATTATTCCATCTATTTAGCCTCTTTATTCTTTTAGAAATAGGGAATGGCCATGAAATAAGCCAAATGTTTAGCAGCATGAGGGTCCACTGACACCTGGGCCCACCTGGAGTTTCCCTGGTATCCCGGTGGGCCAATCCGACACTGCTTCTATGTTGCTTATTAAAGGGGTTGAAATTCTACAATCACCTTGTTAGCAGTCTTTAGGTGCGCTCGTATTAAAGCATATGTTGTGCCTTGATATTCTAGCCTTAAAGGTCTTCTGTATTGGAATTCTGCCCAAATTTCTAGCCTCCCATACACACAGGGCCACATTAATTGCAATTGTTAGTTGTTGTGATCTAACAGTTTGTGAAATATCACCCTGACTTGAGATACCGTAACCTGAGTTATCTTCCTTTAGCAAAGCCTCAGGATCGATACTTTTTCTCAGTGGAGATTCACACAGGAGATAATGAGATATTCTGGGTTAGTCTGCATTTCCCATCCCCAGAGCATTTTTAGCTATAACTGGTTAGAAAGTGAGATCACTCATGCTGCCCCCCATATATTATCAAGTCACATTACTATTTCTTACATGTATTTCATTGCGATAATGAGCTCCTAGCAACCATTCATTTACTGGTGTTTAAGATGTGTTGGAAGCCTTGACTTTGACCTTGGAAACGTCCTTCTGCTTCAGCCACCAGTGCATTCATTCATTCAGCTATTGCAAAAGGGCCATTAATAAGGATGGGACCTGTTAGATTTTTCCATGAGTTTATTACTCTTTTTGTCCCTTACTCCATCTCTCAGTGGATTTGTAATGAACATGCACTACCCTCTTATACACTGTTGACCCTTTAAAATGAAAGATAGTGTGTAAGTGAAGGGAAAATAAACTTACCAGGCAGAAAGAGTAGTTCATATGGGTTGATGGCCATCATATCAATCTGCCATATGTGGTTGTTTGAGTTTATGTTCCTAGTTTTTGGGCAGAGATGGCCAACCAGAAGCATGCAGAGTTGATGTTAATGGTACAGGTACGGGACCTGTTGCTTGCTTCCAATAAGGATTGATTAAATTAGTTTTGATCAAGGTAATGTTTTATTATTACAGAGAAAAAAGGAAATCATTTTAAAATAATTTGGATTATGTGGATAAAATGGAGTCTATGGGAGATGGCTTTTCCATAATTTGGATCTTTCTAGATAACTGGTTTCCGGATAACAAATTCCATACCTGATTATTCCAATAAGCCTATTTCCTGTTGAGCAATATAGTAAAAACCCCATACTATACTGTGCATGTTTACCAGCCAGAAGTCTAAGGTCAGTGCTTATAATTGCCAGGGGCGTGTCTCCCCCTCCCATTGATTTTCACTTTCCTCATCATTTAAACCTTAAAAAGAGGCAGATAATAAAGTCAAAGAAGAAAGTCAAAGAAGGGACTGAGGAAGGAATTAGACCAGTCATGGATTGCCAAATTGCTCTGATAAAAAAAGTTGGTGATTGGTGGGATTAATATCGAGGGGGAAAAAAAAGTGATCTTGAATTTTTTCTAATAAACTCAAATTTTTAGTATTCAACAACAGAAAATCTCAAAAAATTGAATGAAAGAATTTGGCTCTTAAACCTGGCGAGATTCTGTAGAAGTGAATGAGAATTGTATTTTCGCCATTCAACTTTGTAAAAATTTCATGGAAATATGCGATTTTCTTTGCAATTAGGTTTTTTTTGTGAATTAATGCAATCAAGGTTTTAGGGTTCCATTTTTTCTGCCATAAACATGATCGCAATTGAGAAAACAAAACTTGGTTTAGTTTTAGTTGTGAGTTTCATTCATTAGTTTGGAAGAAACCAAATGAAAAACATTAAATAAATTGACACTCCGTGTTAAACTTTTCAAGGCCAATTTGTGTTTTCAGTTCTGCTTAAAGGGATACTGTCATGGGAAAAAAACATTTTTTTCAAAATGAATCAGTTAATAGTGCTGCTCCAGCAGAATTCTGCACTGAAATCCATTTCTCAAAAGAGCAAACAGATTTTTTTATATTCAATTTTGAAATCTGACATGGGCTAGACATATTGTCAATTTCCCAGCTGCCCCAAGTCATGTGACTTGTGCTCTGATAAACTTCAATCACTCTTTACTGCTGTACTGCAAGTTGGAGTGATATCACCCCCTCCCTTTTCCCCCCCAGCAGCCAAACAAAAGAACAATGGGAAGGTAACCAGATAACAGCTCCCTAACACAAGATAACAGCTGCCTGGTAGAACTAAGAACAACACTCAATAGTAAAAACCCATGTCCCACTGAGACACATTCAGTTACATTGAGAAGGAAAAACAGCAGCCTGCCAGAAAGCATTTCTCTCCTAAAGTGCAGGCACAAGTCACATGACTGGGGGCAGCTGGGAAATTGAAACATGTCTAGCCCCATGTCAGATTTCAAAATTGAATATAAAAAAATCTGTTTGCTCTTTTGAGAAATGGATTTCAGTGTAGAATTCTGCTGGAGTAGCACTATTAACTGATGCGTTATGAAAAAAACATGTTTTCCGATGACAGGATCCCTTAAAAGACCATAGAGTCACCCAGATTGCAGATTTCATCATGGAATTGCATGACAGAACAAATGGGGGTCACTTTAGGCTCCATCTACAAAGCATCTTCTTATGAGTTTTGGCAGTTTGGCAACATCTAAAAAATAAGGAGCTCAGGTTAAACTTCCCTCTTGTAATGTTGACGTCAGTATATGAAGAATATTTATATCAAAACGCTATATGGTTATTTTACTTTTTTGACCAATTATCTAAAATTACATAATTTTTTAAGTGGATAATGTAAAAATACCATCTGGTTTGCAATATGAGCCGCAATATGTATAGAAACATTAGGCTTTACCATCCTTTAATGTTGTCTTTATGACTTGCTTTTTCCATAAAACAGAGATAATATCTATGTGTCATGTCTTCTTACTTCTGTCTCCTGCAGCCTCTGTGCCTTGTGGTGTCTCATCAGAATAGTAAATGTCCTGTCTGCAATTAAAATAATTAGTATTTATGAGATAAATGAAAGAGTAGAAAGGAAAGGTAAAAGAAGGGCTTCAAAGAAAGGCATGGGCCCAGAAAGCTTGTTGCCATGGAAAGGCAGATCATCAAAGGACAAGCCTAACAATTAACATGAAAAGATACTTCCCGCAGGAGAAACAGCAAAGGTGCCACACACTGCTTGTGTTAGGGGCAAAGAGTAAAATGCAATGAGAGCAGGGACAAGACAGACAGACAAGGAGTGGAGGAGACAATACTAATCAAAGGCAAGAAGAGCAGCGTAGGGATCGTGGGGTTTGAAATGAGACCATATGGGAGGGTTTGTACAAGATGAATCAAAGCAGCAGATAAATAAAGAAATACAGAAGACACTCGGGGTAGCAACTAGGAATAAACTATTTCCCTTCTCCAGTGCAAGATGTAGTGGCTTTCTGGCTTAGATTAAACCTGTCAGAACCTCAAGCGATGGAGATCTCAGAGTCCATAATTAAATGTCTCCACATTCTCAGCTGACTCTAAAAAAAAACAAATCAAAGCCCTTCCAGTTTTATTTCCCTGAGTCAAATGCCTTCTAATATTACCAGACACTTGTCTTCATGTTTTACGATTGCTTGGTCCTTGTTCCATAGTAGATGATTGTAAAATAGCAGATATTGTATGTATCACAGGAATCACTGCCCAAGGGGTGGAGAAGCAAAGCTAAGCTATAACTTGATAGTCTTCGGGGCAAAAATGTAAAAATTCTCAATTTTTTTCAAATCACTTCAGTTAATAGTGCTACTCCAGCTGATTCCTGCACTGAAATCCGTTTTTCAAAAGAGCAAAGAGATTTTTTTATATTTCATTTTGAAATCTGACATGGGGCTAGACATATTGTCCGTTTCCCAGGAGCCCCTAGTCATGTGACTTGTGCTCTGATAAACTTCAGCCACTCTTTACTGCAGTACTCTACATTTAAGTAATATCACCAGATAGATAGCTCCCTGGTAGATCCAAGAACAACACTCAATAGTAAAAACTCCAGTCTCACAGCAATACCTTCAGTTACATTGAGTAGGAGAAACAATAGCCTGTCAGAAAGCAGTTCCATAGTGCAACACTGTCTCTTTCTGAAAGCACATGACCAGGCAAAATTACCTGCGATACAGGTATGGGATCCTTTATCCATATCCATAAACCCGTTATCCAGGAAGCTCCAAAATTACAGAAAGTCTGTCTCCCATAGACTCCACTATAATCGAATAATCCAGATTCTTAAAATTGATTTACTTTTTCTCTGTAATAATAAAACAGTAGCTTGTACTTGATTTAAACTAAGATATAATTAATCCTTAATGTTTAAATGATTTTCTAGTAGACTTTAGGTATGGAAATCCAAATTACAGAAAGATCCGTGCATTCTGGATAAAAGGTCCCATACATGTATTTAGAAAAAAATGTCTGTAATTGTTTGGTAGGCCTTTTGGACTCAATTCATACATTTGTATCATCAAAGGCTGAACTGAACCCAGTAGACTGATGCATGTACCTTAATGAACGGCTTTAATTCTCAAAACATTTGTGTCCAATTTATCAGACTCAGTATAATCAATGCCAGAAAATATTAGGGATGCACTGAATCCAGGATTCGGTTCAGGATTTGGCCAGGATTCAGCCGGATTTGGATTCGGCCGAATCCTTCTGCCCAGCCGAACTGAATCCTAGTTTGCATATATAAATTAGGGGCAGGGAGGGAAATTGCGTGACTTTTTGTCACAAAACAAGTAAAACATTTTTCGCCTTTCCACCCCTAATTAGTATATGCAAATGAGTGTTGGCTTTCGTGTAATACCCCGAAGTTTTCGGGTGAAAGTTCTGAAAAAATCGTGAAAATTGGATGGAAAACTCAGAAAAAAATCGTGAAAATTTCTGCAAAGCAAATGTTCAGGAAAATGTAATAATAAATAAGCGTAAAAATCCCAATTGGATTTGATAGGAGTTTGTAGCAGAAAATATTGAGATAAATTCGGACTTTTATAAATAAACCACTAAAACCTGGAAATTCCTGGAATTCATATTCTAAATGGGTCTGCTCTCAATTTTTTTTTTTTTAAAAACTCGAATTGAAAAAAATTGCCTCGGACAACTCCCATTTACTACATGAACTAGCCAGCTTTTAGATGCTGAATTTTCCAATTCGAGTTTTTTGAGTTTTTGGTGCTTCATACATTTATTTTAAAATAAATTCTAGTTTTTAAAACTCATTTATATGTGTGAGTTTTAGAAAGAAATTCTCAAATTGTAGAAAAACATTTGAATTTGAACTTTGATAAATTCACAGTCCCGTACTGGATTGAAAGGGGTTCTAGTTTGGTTTGGAACTAGACAAATTTTATTAGGGAAGCTTCTGTAGAATTTGGTGGACGCTTAGAAAACCAGAGAGGAACTAGTTAATTGGATTACTAGTGCAAAGAGTTTCTGCTTAGCCATAAGAGTTTGCTGTCGGATAATAGTGGGATCAAACTTTGCCCAAGGCCACCATCATGGAATTTAATAAGCTATAGTTGTTGTAACATACCAACCATTGTGTTGTACTACTCCACAAATCATTTAATTGCCCTAAGCATACATGCCTTTAATGTGTTCCTGGATTGTGTATGAATAGTTGACAGTTTTATTACATTTTCTGTTAAATGTTTTGAACATATTTGTCTAGAAATCTAAAAATCTATGCATAGGCTTAGGGGCAGATTTATCAAGGGTCGAATTTCGAAGTAATGGGAGTTTCTTTTTAACTCCCATAACTTTGAAATTCTGATAAAAAAAGACCAAGTGACATTTATTAAAAAAATCTAAGTTTTTAACTTCAGGTGAATAAGCTGTATTTGAATCGTTCAAATCAAAGTTTTAGCGCATTCAATCGAATTCTAAACAAAGTATTTGCCCCAAAAAAGTCCACCAATTGACTCCATATAGGTTGTAGGAGGTCCCCCATAGGCTAAAACAGCAATTCGGCAGGTTTTAGATGGCGAATGGTTAAAGTCGAAGTTTTAAAGAGACAGTACATGATAAATTTCGATATTCGAACAGTCAATTTTTTTTCAAATACGAATCGAATTGTGGCCTATTCAAAATAAGATTTTTTTTACTTCAAATTTTTTAATTCGACCCTTGATAAATCTGCCCCTTAAAGTTGTTGTTCATCTTTAAATTAACTTTTAGTATGTTGTAGAAACTACTATTCGGAGACAATTTACAATTGGTTTTATTTCTTATTTTTTGCTGTTTTTCAGTTATTTAGCTTTTTGTTCAGCAGCTCTCCAGTTTGCAATTTTGACAGCTCTCTGGTTGCTAGGGTCTTGCTTACCGTAACAACCAGGCAGTGTTTATAATGAGAGACTGGAATATGAATAGGAGAGGGACTGAATAGAAAGATAAGTAATAAAAAGTAACACAAACGCAGAGCAATCGTTTTTGGCTGGCTGAAAACTCAAAGTCAAATAAATGGAAAACTTTAAAATATAAATAAGTCCACTTGAAAAGTTGCTATGAATAGGGCATTCTATAACATATTTAGAGTTAAGGTAAAGATGAATCTCCACTTGAAAGGAGAATTCAACCCCCTAGGCGCAAAAATCCCTCCCCTGCGTAGGCCCCCCTCCCTCCTCCGCCTCGGCTTACCTCCCCCCTCCGGGAAAATGCCCCTAACTTGTTACCTACCCCTCCTTCTAGGTCCTCTCCAGTGGAGTTCAAGGCAACAATCTTCTCCTGAGCGCTCTTTTTCCTGCAGTCATCGGCATTTGGTTTCGCATGCACAGTAGGAGGCATTTGCCGGTTCGGATCTACTGCGCATGCGCCGAAAAGAAATCGGAAACTTTGTGACTTTCAGGCACATGTACAGTTGCTCCGTACCAGCAAATGCCTCCAACTGCGCATGTGCCCAAAAGTCACAAAGTTTCCAATTTCTTTTCAGCGCTTGCGCAGTAGATCCGAAATGACAAATGCCTCCTATTGTGCATGCGCCACCAAATACCGATGACTCCAGGAAGAAGATCGCTAGGGAGAAGATTGCTGCCGTGAACTGCGCTGGAGAGGACCTAGAAGGAGGGGTAAGAAACAAGTTAGGGGCATTTGCCCGGGGGGAGGTAGCCCAGGGGGAGAGGGGAGGGGTTTTTGTGCCTAGGGGCTTGAATTCTCCTTAAAAAAGGAGGTTGAAAGCCAGACTTTAAACATAAGGCCCCTGTGTAGGCCCCACTCTACTCAGCCACCCCCATGAGACCACCCAGAAGGGCCCTGTTATCTTGTACCTGAAATGAAAATGCCAGACATTGGAGCAATTTGCATGGCACAGAGCTTGCATTCAGATCTCCTACGTTGGTTGCAATTGTTCTGCTTACAGTAAATATAGAGCCTAATATGCAGACAAATAACCAGTAAGTGAAGGTTTCCTTCTTAACACTCCCAATTCTAGTAATACAACTAATGATGCATGGTTCACACAAGAAGAAATTCAAAAGAGACTTGAACAGGTTAAGATTAACAAAGGTCCAGGGCCAGATGGTATTCATCCCAGGGTAATTAGCGAGCTTAGCTCTGTGATTGCCAAACCTCTTTACTTAATTTTTCAGGATTCATTGAGATCTGGTATTGTGCCGAGAGACTGGCGAATTGCTAATGTGGTGCCTCTATTCAAAAAAGGATCCCGTTCTCAGCCTCAAAACTATAGGCCAGTTAGTCTGACGTCAGTATTAGGAAAGCTTTTCGAAGGGTTAATAAAGGATAAGATACTGGACTTCATAGCAAATCATAATACTATGAGTTTGTGCCAGCATGGTTTTATGCGTAATAGATCTTGCCAGACTAACTTAATTTCTTTTTACGAGAATGTAAGTAGAGACCTCGATTCTGGGATGGCAGTGGATGTGATTTACTTAGACTTTGCTAAAGCATTTGATACAGTGCCACACAAAAGGTTACTGGTTAAATTAAGGAATGTTGGCCTGGAACATAGTATTTGTACCTGGATAGCGAACTGGCTAAAAGATAGACTACAAAGAGTGGTGGTAAATGGAACATTTTCTAATTGGACCAGTGTTGTTAGTGGAGTACCGCAGGGCTCTGTACTAGGTCCCTTGCTTTTCAACTTGTTTATTAATGACCTGGAGGTGGCCATTGAAAGTACTGTTTCTATTTTTGCAGATGATACTAAATTGTGCAGAACTATAGGTTCCATGCAGGATGCTGCCACTTTGCAAAGTGATCTGTCTAAACTGGAAAACTGGGCAGCAAACTGGAAAATGAGGTTCAATGTTGATAAATGCAGGTTATGCACTTTGGCAAAAATAATATAAATGCAAGTTATACACTAAATGGCAATGTGTTGGGAGTTTTTCTTCAATGTGTTGGGAGTTTCCTTAAATGAAAAGGATCTAGGGGTCTTTGTAGATAACACGTTGTCTAATTCTGGGCAGTGTCATTCTGTGGCTACTAAAGCAAATAAAGTTCTGTCTTGCATAAAAAAGGGCATTAACTCAAGGGATGAAAACATAATTATGCCTCTTTATAGGTCCCTGGTAAGGCCTCATCTGGAGTATGCAGTTCAGTTTTGGACTCCAGTCCTTAAGAGGGATATAAATGAGCTGGAGAGAGTGCAGAGACGTGCAACTAAATTGGTTAGAGGGACGGAAGACTTAAATTATGAGGGTAGACTGTCAAGGTTGGGGCTGTTTTCTCTGGAAAAAAGGCGCTTGCGAGGGGACATGATTACACTTTACAAGTACATTAGAGGACATTATAGACAAATGGCAGGGGACCTTTTTACCCATAAAGTGGATCACCGTACCAGAGGCCTCCCCTTTAGACTAGAAGAAAAGAACTTTCATTTGAAGCAACGTAGAGGGTTCTTCACAGTCAGGACAGTGAGGTTGTGGAATGCACTGCCGGGTGATGTTGTGATGGCTGATTCAGTTAATGCCTTTAAGAATGGCTTGGATGATTTTTTTGGACAGACATAATATTAAAGGCTATTGTGATACTAAACTCTATAGTTAATATAGGTATGGGTATATAGAATTTTAATTAAAAGTAGGGAGGGGTGTGTGTATGGATGCTGGGTTTTCACTTGGAGGGGTTGAACTTGATGGACTTTGTCTTTTTTCAACCCAATTTAACTATGTAACTAACTATGTAAAATAAGAAACCAGGTACACTGTGGCACACCAGACGTGGAGATTTAGTGCATCAACATTTCTTTATTGGCCCCAAAAGTAGATACATGTAAGGCAACGTTTCGGACCCCACTGGGCCCTTTCTCAAGCCTCAGTGGGGTCCGAAACGTTGCCTTACATGTATCTACTTTTGGGGCCAATACAGAAATGTTGATGCACTAAATCTCCACGTCTGGTGTGCCACAGTGTACCTGGTTTCTTACATATGTTCTGGATCACAGACAGGTGATCCTTTCACTGTTTGAGCACCCTACCCAGCAAAAGGGTTATCTACAGGTCGAAGCTCTTCATACTCGTGTGTAATATGCAGACAAATGACTTACTTGAATGTTACATTAAATGTATATGCTCCTTATCTCTGATTTTGGAGACCAGATATAGGAGGCCCTTCAGGTTTGACCTATTGGGTTTATGGAGTTGGGGAAGGGGAAATGGTGGTTATAAATCCATGAGGGGCTTAGTTCATCTTAAAGCAGCCACTACTAATGTTATTTCTGGGACACCCAAGCCTGATAATCATCCAGTTCAGATACAAATGTTCTGATTACATTTAATTGACCCCTGGGGTTATCACTGAGACATACACACAATAACAGTACTTCTTACACAAAGTTCACTGGAGTGCCTTGAAAATATTCATAAACCCTCCAGATAGTGATATATAAAACATTGCATTCCTCTCAACGTGCTCCAACCCCTCCATTTAATCTTGTCTAGACAAATAATCCTGTAAACAAGAATGAATAGGTGAACAAGAGGAAAGAGGCATGGAGATGTTCTTACATTAAATAGCAGCTGCCATCACATCGCCAGCTTCTTATTATCATAAAATTTAAGTTTTTGGACTTCATTTTAAAAGTCACATTGAGTATTTCATGGCACATGGATGGGGGTATGCATAGATGCAGCGGGAAAAATATTTTTTGTTATTTTTACTATTTCTCATGCCAGTTGATTCCATGAAATAGTCGCAGAGTTGCGATGGAATTGTGTGGCCTTTGGGAGATATTAAACTTACTAGAGTATTTTCAGTGCATTTCTTAGGAAGCCACAACTTCTCATTTCCACAACTTTCCATATTTGTAGTCCATTTTCTAGGTCAGCATTTCCCAGAATATTTTATGTAATGTGAAGTTAGTTACTGTAACTTTATGCTCCTACAGCCAACAGATGGAGTCAGCATGGTTGGGACATCTGGGGAACACCCATCATTTCAGACAGTATGACTCAATTAATCCTGCTCCATCTTCATGTCTGTTGCATGACTCTTTTCAAACTTAGACCTTGCAGACCACAAAATAATACTTGGACAGTAAATTGCTTACCTTAAAAGGGGGAGTTTACCAGACATATTAAGCACCAATTAATCTATTTTGTTGAATGAAATATACAAACCTCATTGGCTGGAATGAAGAACACGTATTTTTCTTTCAGAAACACAGGTGTTCACAAGAGTTAATAGAAATAGTGAATCTCCCCAATTAGTTTTATTTTTAATGAGTACAAGCTGAACAGGATTAATCTCTTTTGGATCATTACTTCACCTAATCACAATGTCTCTTCTTTTTGAGAATAAATCCCGACAGACTTCTATTGTGACCCTCTGGAGTCAGATAATTGCATACCATATCTGGTCTTTTGCAGTGTACCTAATGGTCTTTGCAATTAAGGGAGAAGGGAAGCTTATCCCTTAGGGTTGAAGAATTGAATCATCATAATTCAATTATTAATTAACTTGAGCTTGTAGGCACATGTTCCTCTAGTATTCTAAGTAAATGGTCACCCAAAATCTTGTTCTAATTGACCTTCCAAGGTGGTCTTCAAAGAGTATCTAGGACAGAAAAAAGTTTTCTACTCAAATAGGTCCCAAAGTGACCTTCTTGCTTGGCCCTCCTTGCCACACAGTTTGTAAATTGCTTTCTTAGGTTAGGTTAGGTTGAAAAAGTATCAATTAAATAACCTAATCCTTTTCTACTCATCCTTTATCTTACCTCTGTCTTCTCTTGACCCACCACATAGCTATAATCAACTATCTCTAGTTTTCAAATGCTTTGACGACTCCCGTTTCAGAATATTAGTAGATTCAGAATATTATTAGTTGTCTATTGCTTCTTTTTGGATCTGGTGGGACTTGACTTTGCTGCTGAGTGCTATAAGTTGAACTTCATGTTTTGCTTTGCCAGCCCTCATTACTTTGCTCAGGGATACACATTCAAAATGTAATTCTAAAAGGAGAAAATAAAATCCACGCCTCATACTTGGCCGTTATTAACTAGAACAGCCTTTTTTTTGGCAAAATCTAAAAACTGATTTTACAAAAGAATTTCAGCCACCTCTTGGGGGATTTATTCAAGAAGACATTGATATGAACATTTCTGGGTGGGCTGTATATATAAATATGGACTTAATTTTATGAAAGGAATATAGGAAAAAAGCTTAATTGTCATTTTCTGATTTATTTTCCTTTTTTTTTTACACATTTCAAATTAGGAATTTCTTTTAGATCTGTTTTGGGTTTATGTTGTATCTGTTCTGGCTTTCAGATAAATGTTATCAGATCATGTTCTTGGAAAAGCTTACACTGACATCTAACACTGACTAGGCAATTCAAGTTTATCAATAAAGCCCTAATACCTAGTAGCCCTTCGTATGTATATTGTATTCATTTCTTTTTATTGCTATTCTTCTTTCTTTTCTTTTGTTCTTCTTACCTTCTGGTCACTCTCATCCGGGGATATTTTTCCACGTCTTTCCACTTCTTTCTTCCTTCTCAACTTCTGTCATTCTCATCTTTTTTCCACTTTGTTATTGGCCATACACAGGCCAACTCTGTAATGTATTAGACCAGTTTGTCCGCTGGCCAAACATTATATACTGTCTGATGGTGGCCATCTTTCTGTTGTTGCATTGGTTGGGGCTTACAGCCTGAATTATTGGAACAGCAGGGAGTGAAGATGCAATTGTTTACTTTAGGAGTGAGTGTCAGGCTGAGGGTAGTTAGTAGAACGGACAGAAGCTCCAATTAAAAGATCATAAAGGTTATTATACTGTGGTGTCACCTGCCAGCATAGAGACTCATCTGGTGAGACTGTGATCATTTATCATTTCTGGGAGCCACCTGAGAGTAAAAGTCCTGTGTAATGCATGCTCTAGCTGGAGCTGCAGAGATTTGCAACTGGTCAATTCCAAGCCGGAGAATAGCCAGCAAGGTCCTAAATACCAAGGAGTTGTCCATCATCATTTAAATGGCGTTACACCTGTAATCAAATCATTTTAGACCTACATTTTTAGCTTTGAAAGAAAAGGGAGCTTGGTTACATTAGGAAAACTCATCCCTTGGCACTGTACCACATTCTTTCAGTCTGCCGTTTGCATTGATGGTAATGAGACTGTGCATTCGATTGTACTGTCATTGTCGGCTTTTTAATCACAGGAGAATTCTGTAAATTGATTAATCATGGGCATCTGACAGCGAGTTTTCTCGTCAGCCCATTCACTATCTTTGGTGTGTCATATTTTTATTGATGGGAAGTTGACACGCAATGCAATTTTCTACTTATCCCTTTGATTCTTGACAGCAGTGACATATTTTGCTCTACACATTATTCCTTATATACCTGATTATCCTTATGTACCTGATATAGGAAGGCCTGTATTCTGTTTTGCATAAAAAAACAAGGGAAAGTTGTGCTCACCACTAATTTTTAAAAACATTAAGCGGCGGTGACATGAGGTTGTGACCACAAAATTCACATAAACAAATACAAGAAATCCTCTGTTCTCAATCCATTATACATATATTAAGGACATTGAAACATTTTGTGCCTTAAGCTACTAAAAATGACTTCCCCTTTAAACAAAACAGGGATTGTTTGTCCATATATTGCAATATATTTAAGCTGGCCAACTATGTCAAAGTCATCCCATATCTGGCCAGTCCTACACTCATCTGATTCATTAAGAATTCTATTGCTTCACTATACATTTTACAAAGGGACTAAGTTTTACCTGCAACTTACTTGCTGCTTTCAAAGTAAAACTCCCAAAATTGGATACCCTTTTATTAGACACCAGTGGGATCACCTGACTATAGCTGGGAGGAGTGGGAGCTACAACAGGAAGCTGGTCACTGCTCCTATATGATATATATATATATATATATATATATATATATATATATATATATATATATATATATATATATATATATATATATATATATATATATATATATATATATATATATATATATATATATATATAGACAAATACAAGAGTCCTCTGCACTCAACCCATTATCAATATATTATATTGATAATGGGTTGAGTGCAGAGGACTCTTGTATTTGTCTATATGTTTTTTGTGGTCACACCCTCATTGCACCCCCGCCTAATGATTTTAAAAACTAGTGGTGAGCACAACTTTCCCCTGTTTGTTATATATATATATATATATATATATATATATATATATATATATATATATATATATATATATATATATATAGACATATACTGTAGTATGAAACCATTAAGCAATAGACACAAAATAAGAAAATACGTTTCGCCCTATATTTCTTCCTACCTGACCTTCAGGATGGGCCTCATGGAGTATGTAGGAAGTATGATGAAGTATTTGGCTCTCATCCAGCAAGGACTCCATTTCCCAGGAGGCCTGGCACACTTCTCATTATTTACAGGTGTTTAACAGAACATGTATGGCATTGTGGGAACTGAAGCCTTGGCTGGAGCATTGCTGACTCTATAGCATAACCCTTGCTACATTGCCTTACTGGTACAAGTAGTACAAGAACTAACAACCTAGCATATTTTGGTTTACCGTCCTTTTAAGGTATGGACCAGGGTCAATGAAAAGCCAAATAACCTAGCTGTATATTTTTTAGATGTGGGAGGAAACCAGGGCCTCTGATAAAACATTATAATCCCCCAAAACAACTGGGCTGAAGACCCTATTACTGCAATATGTCAGTGCCACCCTTGAACCACTATACAGCCACAGATGGAGGATCACACTGGTCAAACCACGCCCACCCTCCCCCAGGGAAGACACATCTGCAAGGGCTCCCAGGGCATTGTTAAAATCTGCACCCATCCGTGCTTTACAAGTCCCCTTCTGCCAACATCTCCCACACCAGCAGCCTAAAAGGGACATCCGCTGCCTAAAGGAGGAAAAACTGTCTCTCTAGCACACACAGAGCCAGTGAACAAAACGGGGCCTACCTCCTCAACAGAAGTCAGGGAATCGAGTAGTAGAGGTAACCGGGACCGAGTTTGGGCTTGAACTGCAGGGCAGACTGCAGCGAGTCGCTGCTCTGAGCGGTAAGAATTGCGGTGGTGGTCGGTGTATTTACATCAACATGAAATGGTGCAGGAACTCTGTGCTTGTGTCCAGCCACTGCTCACCACTGGTGGAGTTTGTTGTTGTGAAGTGCAGACCCTTTTATTTACCCTGTGAGATTGCCTCCATTGGAGTTAACATTCCTCCCAGCGCGAACACCAAAAATGCGCTCTGGGAGCTGTACAGCGCTATCACGGACATACAAAACACTCACCCAGATGGACTGATTATCATCGCTGGAGATTTTAACCATGCAAATCTCAGGTCAGTGCTCCCTAAATTCCATCAGCATGTGGAATTTGCTACGAGAGGGCCAAACACGCTGGATCAGGTTTACACAAACATTTCCAGTGCGTACCGAGCAGAGCCCCGCCCACACTTCGGATACTCAGAGCACATCTCTGTTATGCTAATTCCAGCATACAGATCACTCGTCAGGCACTCTAAACCGGTTCTGAAGCAGGTGAAAACATGGCCAGCAGGAGCCATGACTGTTCTTCAGGACTGTTTTGAATGCACTGACTGGAACATGTTTAGGGAGGCTGCAACCTACAGCGACTACATCAACTTCTGTAATCAGCTACATCACAAAATGCATTGATGATATCACTGTCTCCAAGTGCATCACTACACGCCTCAACCAGAAGCCATGGTTCACTGGAGAAGTACATGTGTTACTGAGGCCCGAGACTTTGTTTTCAGGGAAGGTGACAAAGTCGCCCTGAGAACAGCGAGAGCCATCAGAGTAGCTAAGCACGCATACACTCAGAGAATACACAGCTTCTTCCAGGAGAATGGCGACACACGGCGTATGTGGCAGGGCATCCAGGCTATAACAAACTACTGGTCAACACCATCTGCCTGTGACAGTGACACCTCCGTTGCAGATGCATTGAACGACTTCTATGCATGGTTTGAAGCACAAAACAACGTAGGAATGAGGAAGACCATCACTCTGCCTAGTGACCAGGCACTGCGTCTGACAGTGGCTGACGTGAGGATGACTCTGGAAAGAGTAAACCCAAGGAAGGCTGCAGAACCAGACAATATACCTTGAAGAGTGCTAAGAGAATGTGCAGATCAGCTGGCAGATGTTTTCACTGACATCTTTAACATCTCCCTGAACACCTCCACTGTCCTGAAGTGCTTCAAAACCACCACCATTGTCCCTGTGCCGAAGAAGTCATCAGTATCCTGTCTCAATGACTACTGTCCTGTGGCACTCACCCCCATCATCATGAAGTGTTTTGAGAAGCTTGTCAAGAAACACGTCAAAACCCTGCTGCCACCACCCTACAGTTCGCATACCGTCAAAGTCGCTCAACAGACGATGCAATAGCCACCACCCTCCAACTGGCCCTCTGTCATCTGGACAAAAAAGACACATACATTCGAATGCTGTTCATAAACTTTCAGCATTCAACACTATCATTCCTCAGCATCTGATAGAAAAGCTGAGCCTGCTTGGACTGAACACCTCCCTCCTAACCGACAGACCTCAGTCAGTCAGGATTGGAAACATCATCTCCAGAACCATAACACTGAGCACCGGAGCGCCTCAAGGCTGTGTGCTTAGTCCTCTACTGTTCACTCTGCTGATGCAGCCACGCACTGCACAAATCACTTCATAAAGTTTGCAATAATGACGAGTCACCATACAGAGAGGAGGTGCAGTGGTTAACAGACTGGTGCAGAGCCAAAGACCTGTCTCTCAATGTAGACAAAACAAAGGAGATGGTTGTTGACTTTAGGAAGACTAAGAGTGACCACCTGCCACTGTACATCGATGGCTCTAATGTGGAGATCGTCAAAAGCACCAAATTCCTTGGTGTCCACCTGGCGGAGAACCTCACCTGGTCCAACAACACCAGCTATTTAGCCAAGAAAGCCCAACAGCGCCTCTACTTCCTGCACAAGCTGCGGAAATCCCATCTCCCACCATTCCTCCTCAAAACCTTCTACAGAGTGACTATCGAGAGCATCCTGAGCAGCTGTATCACTGTCTGGGTTGGGAACTGCATTGTCATGGAGCGCAAGACCCTACAGAGGATAGTGAAGACAGCAGAGAAGATCATAGGTGTCTCTCTTCCTTCCATCACGGACATTTACACCACTCGCTGCATCCGTAAAGCCACTAGCATTGTGGCTGATCCAACACACCCCTCACATTCACTGTTCACACTCCTGCCATCTGGAAAAAGGAACCGAAGCTTTAGGGCCCTCACTACCAGACTGTTACTCAGGGACCGGACAGATCTCTCTCACACACACACACCCCATCTGACCTTACTATATACCACAACGTTACACAGCCACTGTACGCCATTGTTTTTCCCAGTTGTTCCCTATGAGCACGTCTGCACTTTGTCATGTTCTTGCTACTGTTATGTCACAATGATACACCCATCATGTCTGACGTTTAGCATTATTTACTTAATATATTACATCTGCTGAGTGTGCACTGTATTGTCCTGTCCCTGCACTGTGCTGTCCTGAGTTGCATATTTTTGCACTTGCACTTTTTGTCTGTTGTCCGGTACATCTATGTTGTGTTGTGTAGCACCATGGTCCTAGAGGAACGTTGTTTCGTTTCACTGTGTATCGTACAAACGTATATGGATGAAATGACAATAAACTCACTCTTGACACTTGACTCTTGACTTGACTTGACTCATGGCATGTCACATGTATATGTTTAATCCTTAGTTTAATCTAAAGCCTTAATCATTAATTTCACTTATTAAGAATCTGGGAGCTTGTGAGAGCTCACACACATCCGAGCAGCTCAAAGTGTAATCTTTGGATTAGTAACAGACAAATCTCACTAACCTTTTAACCTTGAAAATCTCATTAAAATCCGTGTGCCATTTCTCCTAGATGTAATTATGCTGTCATTGTGTGTCCTATGTGCTAAAAAAGACTGATGAATGAGTTATTGGCTGCCACATTCAGCTTTGGCATGGGCAGTGAATAAGTTCAAGTGAGCTCTTGTCTTTTTGTGCACGCGGTTGTTGTACACTTTCTCTTATACAGCAGCCCTATATTTATCTTGATTTGAGGTTTAACTTCCAAACCTCTTGTGTGTTTACCAAACTTAAATGACTAGTTTTGTTTTCTACCTTTGTAATTGTTAGGTACCACTATTTCTAGGCATATCTCAGCAGCATAAGGGGCAGCAGAACATACCAGAAGTGAAGAAAGGTGAGCGAAGGCCCATGGGACAAAGCATCTAAAGGGAGCTCTCCTGATTTCCTTTATAGCATTCGTAGTTCCTTTTATCTCTACATATAATTCAGTTTACTGAAGCAGATTGCCTTCATAGGCCTCTTAAGGTCAAATCTGATCTGAAGGATTCAATGGCAAGAGCTTGCAGAAGAAAGACTGTTGTATTATGGGGTTTATTTTATTAGAATAAGAATATTTTAATATAATATAATAAATTAAGGTTAAACACACTTAAATACTTAGTGAAAGTGCACCATCTATTTTACTCTTTCTGCACCCTGAAATGTATTTAAAAATTTACTTTTACTGAATGTTTAATGTTAATGAATTTTTTGTCATTTATTGAGACTTTGTTGGATTGGAGCCGGTATTCGGTGTAAGCAACCTGTTAGGATATGAGTAAAGAGACACTTGTCTTTATACATCTTGATAACAACAGGATTTATACCGGTCTTTATCATAGGACTGTAGTCCAGTGCAGCTGACTAGTATATCTCACCAAGCCTAATTCTACCAATCCTAATGATAAATATGAGATTTGAGCAAATTAAGGATGAAAGATAATAGGGGTGATTAACAATGTGGAAGGCAGGGTGCAAGAGCAAAACAAAAAAGGTACTCCCTGCCCAATTGAATTGTTGAGACCTGCAGCCACCACATTAGTATCCACGAGGGTTGGGAGGCATGAAAGATCCCACTCAAGTCCCCTAACTTGTGTAGACCCCCAGACAGAAATGCTCCTTAAATGAGCACTAAGGGCATTGCTTTTCCGCCCCTGAGTACTCTAACATTTCTGTCCAGGGTCTTCCTAAATGACCTGTAATGAGTTATTTAAGAAATGATTACTCTACATTGCAGTATTAAAAGAGCACCCAGCAGAATGGGCTTTTCATAATGAGTTTATAATGGTATGATTGCTATTTTGGATCAAGAAGCAATCTTTCACTCTTCTTCCTCAACTACTGCAGGTATGGGACCTGTTATTCAGAAGGCTTTGGGCCTGAGGTTTTCCAGATAAGGGCCTGTCTGTAATTTGGATCTCCATATGTTTATTCTATATAATTATGTATTCATTAAGGGGGTTGTTTATCAAAATCCAAAGTTTTCTGATTATTTAATTAAATAAAGTCCGACCAAAGAAGAATCCATGATTTGATCGTATTTATTATTTAAAAAGCTTTATTTAATCGGATTGGGGAAAAACTTGATAAAATCAAGCAAAAATCCTAATTGTACAATTTTTTTGGATTTTTTTTCCAAAATTGCTCTATTTTTTCAGATTTTTGCCTTAAAAGGCCGAAATAGTTGTATTTTCGTGCTAATTCCAGTGCAGACCACAGAAACTTCCAAATAGGATAGGGATCTCTCCCATTGACTTATATTATATGTATGTATATTTATGTATGTGTGTATGTAATGGAATTAGGTTGAGCCATTGCAAACTAACAGAGAAGAAGATATACAGTATATACAGGTATGGGGGCCATTATCCAGAAACCTGCCATTGAAAAAGCTACGAATTATTCGGCCATCTCCCACAGACTCCAGTTTAATCAAGTAAACCAATTTCCTTTAAATCCTTTGATCCCAACTATGATATAATTTATCCTTATTAGATGCAAAACAATCCTATTGGGTTTATTTAGGGGGTTATTTATTAAAGTCCGAATGCTAAAAACTCGTATATTATACAAATTTGGCAGGTCTGAGATGGCGGATTTTCAGATTCAGACTTTGTCCAGCCTCGGGGTATAATAAATCCCAAAAAAATTGGGTCCTTTTTTTCCAATAAAAACTCTGATTTTATATTAAAAAAAATGGAATTCTTCAAGTTTTTAGCATTCGGACTTTAATAAATAACCCCTTAAATAAAACCAATAGGATTGTTTTGCATCTAATAAGGATAAATTATATCATAGTTGGGATCAAAGGATTTAAAGGAAATGGGTTTACTTGATTAAACTGGAGTCAGTGGGAGATGGCCTCGTTTTTCGTAGCTTTTTCAATGGCAGGTTTTTGGATAATGGCCCCCATACCTGTATATACTGTATATCTTCTTCTCTGTTAGTTTGCAATGGCTCAACCTTATTCCATTACATACACACAGCTATTAGTTTGGAGCACATTTATACATTGTGTATGATCTCATTTGTAATGACTTGTGGTTCCACAATACTTATTTGCCACAATACCTCAAAAATCAACATTCATTTATTTGCTTGTCTTAAAACATTAGACAGTGAATCTATTCTATTCTGCTCATGCATATAAAGTACTAATGGTTGAATGAACATTTTGAAGCACAGACAATTTTATGCTGAGGCTGATAAACCACCATTGCCAACCATTGGCTATTATATCATTTGAATTCCTATGAATGATTTCTACCCTATAAACAGAACCATGCCACTATAACTTGCAATCGATTATTTGCTTCCAGGATCTAGTGCAGATAATATGACAAGGCAATCAATTCATTCTTTTATATTGCAGGGTTGTTTTAAGAGTAGCTCCCCCCCTTAAGCCATACTTCTAATTAATACAGTAGGGAACCATTGATAAAAGGAGCTATAATTGAAAAAAAAAAAAACTTTATGAATTTCTAATAAGCTGTTTGTAGAATAATACAATATTAATATTATAATAATTGAATATAGTGCTGGCAAACTACACAAAAAAAGAACAAAACTACACAATTAATTTTAATTAAAGGGAAAACAAACCCTCTGTAATGGAGTTTACATTCATTTTCCAGTATAAGCGTTTAAAATTAAATGTGACCATAAATTATTGTGCACAAAGAGCTTGTTTGCCCAAGTGTTAGTATTTATTAGTAGGGCCATACTGATAACTTTATTGACGTAAATCATCATCTAGAGACTACAGTAAAACACGGACAATAAAATTGTAAAATTCTATATTTATAGAGCAATACATAGTTAGTTACATAGTTAAGTTGGGTTGAACAAAGACCAAAGTCCATCAGGTTCAACCCCTCCAAATGAAACTCACACCAACCTCTCCATACACTTATATAAACTTTATATACCAATAGCTATACTAAGGGGCAGATTTACTAAGCTCAAGTGAATAGTTCGAATCCAAAAATATTAGCATTTTGAAGTCATTTTTTGGGTACTTCGACCATCAAATTGGTCAAATTAGATCGACTTCGATCAAATTGAACGATTCGAATGATTTGAAGTAAAAATCGTTCGACCATTCGACCATTCAATAATTGAAGAACTGTCTCTTTAAAAAATCCTTCGACTCAATACTTCGCCAAATAAAAGCTACTCAATTAAATGTTAGCCTATGGGGACATTGTAGATAGGTTTTGGGCACTTTTTATGATCAAATAAAAATCATTCGATCGGTCACTTAAAATCGTTCGATTGAACGATTTTTATTCGATCATTCAATCAAACATTTTGCGCTAAAATCCTTCACATTCGATATTTGAAGGATTTTACTTCAAGGGTCGAATTCGATGGTTTTTTAACCCTCGAAATTCGACCCTTGATAAATCTGCCCCCAATTGTAGATTTTGGTATCATTATAGCCTTGGACATTATGCTTGTCCAAGAAATCATCCAAGCCCCTAATAGCTATTCAACAATAGTTATCAAAGTATCACTAAGACATGTTATTATTTAACCATTTTTTCCCTTTGTTGGTTGAGGGTTTTCTAGTTTGGGAAAACTAAATGGTGTGTAATTGATGAACATTGAAACAAACTCTTGTGAATATGACATACATGAAGCATTCAAAGTTATAAAGGTCCACTGACTGTTTTACAGGACACGGGTTGGTTGATAAAGTGATAATCACCTGATTAGAGCTTATCTCTTGAGGTTTAATGCTACATTTCAAACAAAAGAGGCACTAGTGGTGTGCTGTTGCCTACGTTCAAGGATTTTAGTTCAGCATGAAATCTGGGTCCCCCTTAACCCATAGTAAGGTTGCACATATTAAAAAATAAATACAGCTGTCTTTTCAAGAATATTTGGGGTAGCAAAGGAGGAAGCATTCACCACAAATCTTTACCTAACTTGCATTTATACTTGGCTTTCATCAATATCTAGGACAGAAACTTCTACTTAAGTCTTTTCCTAAATGGCATTTAGACTGAGCCCCACAACCACTGTTCTGCCCCCCCCCCAATGGTTAATATCCTATAGCAGTGATCCTAACCAGTGGCTCACAAGCAACATGTTGTTTACCATCCCATTGGATGGTTCTCCTGGTGGCCTCAAAGCAGGTGCTTATTTTTGAATTCCTGGCTTGAAGTCAAGCTCTAGTTGCATAAAAACCATATGTACTGCCAAACTGAGCCTCTTATATGCTGAAATTCCACATAGGGGCTACGAGTAGCCAATCATAGCTCATAATTGGCACCACCCAGAACTTTTTGCATTCTTATGTTGATCTCCAACTTCTTTTACATTTGAATGTAACTCATGGGTAAAAAAAAGTTTGAGGACCCCTGTCCTGTAGTTAGGACAGTGTATTGTAATTTAATGTTTTTGGATTGTATGACCTCTACACTAGGGAGGCAAACTTCCGCCTATTGGGGTTATTTATTACTGAGCTCTTTCTTCGGGCAAACGTGACAGTATTATCCAGTTATCATCAGTTCCTTCTTCTATAGAAATGCAAGTCAGTTAGCAGTTCTCTGCCCTTCGAAGGTCAAGTTCATTTGTTCTTTCTGGAGTCTGCTGTGCTTGAATTGCCTTCCCCAGCCTTTGATACTCAGCTTGACTACTTTTATCTGCCCTATCTACAACATTAGGCACATTCTCCTGAGCGATTTTCAAGATTATTGTGTTTTTAAGACCAAACAGCACCTGAGTAGCTAAGGACAAGGTTAATGTGCCTATTTCACGAAGAAGCTCCTACTGGGACTCAAATCCAGATGCTCATCTGAAATGTAAATCACCCAACATGACCTTTGTTGGGTATTATAAGCTACAGTATTTAATAATAAGGGGGCTGAAAGCAAATGCACTTGTTTGTAATTGAATGATAAAATATGCACATTTTACATTTTTTTTTAAAAAAAATATTATTAAAAATGTATTGCAATGTCTACAAGCCACCATCTTGGATTTGTAGGTCAACCCAACATATTATCTCATTCACCCAAAGTTCTCCAGACTGACCTGCAGATGAACATCAGTCTACTACAGATTTAGAGTGTCCAAACTGATGGCAAGTGCATGGCACATGAATATAAGAAGTGGGTGGCAATTTGGGGGAACAGCAATAACCGTGTTGGTATTAAAGGTCATTGAATTCAGCGGCAAATAATGGAACTTGAAACCACTTACACACACTGAATTCTTCTACTACAGAAGGTGACTTGGTTGGGGGAGAAACTACTATAAATAAATTTTTTTTGCATTAATTACCTGCCAGTTTGCATAAATATATACTTCTACCCATTTGTTTTTGTATGTTTTTTTATGCCCAGTTCCTACTAAAATGCCATTTGTAGCTTAGCACCAGCAGTTTTAGGCATTCCGCCTGTCAAGTGGGGAAAAAAAAGCCTATGAAAATTGTAATTCTGATATAAATATGATTCTGCTTTTGCTGTAAAGTTAATTACATGGATTGTTCCCATTAGGGCGGCAGCATTCGTACAGTTGAATCCCGCTGACTCGGGAATTTTCGTACATACGCCTAGAATGAGAGTTAAATGTGCTGACATAAATGTAGATAAATATTTGAGCAGACCGCAACCATAAACCTGCCACCACTTTTCCACAGCATACTCATCATACACACATTATATATACACACGTAAACATAAAATCCTGAGTGCCCTAAATCCCTTAAACATTGATTGGGCTATTTAATTACATGAATGGTTGTTTCTATTATTTAGCTGTTACCAGAATTTTCTACCGCTAATACATTTTTTTTTCTTTTCTGATCAGGTAAACATGTCTCCATTTAAGTAACATTTGCTATTGACTTGCTTTATTCTGTCAATTATTTTGGTACTCTAAACACAAGCACATTTTGCGATGAGGCTGCAGATACAGTCCAATTTGTTCTTAAGTGCTGAGTTCTAGAGTCTTGGGATTTCAGCCATTTTTATATTAGTTGTTATGGAATCTCTCAGCAAGTATCACTCATTTGCTCATGCTTTATTGGTGCCTGTGTCAGGAATATATATTTATATTTAAAGTAGCTGGGCTATTCACAAGCCACATAATTACTTTTCCATGTGAATGTATTTTTGCAGGCCTTCATTTTTTTACATGCATTGCTTTATATAATCCCAGGGAAAATTGCATGTATAATACCCTAGAACCCATGGTAGGATAAACGCAGCATCAATTCCACGTATAATGCTGGCAGAACACATGGCAGAAAAAAATACAATGCCGATTTTATCCATAACAAACCCAGAACACATTGTAGAATAAATGCAGTTCCAAATTCATATAAATTACCCCCAGAACACATGCTAGGAAAATGTAATGCCAATTTTATATGTAATAACCCCAACCACATTCTATGATAAACACAGTGCAGATTCCATGTATAATGCCCACCGGTAGGGAAAATGCAATTTCAATTCCATCTGTAAAATCCCCAGAACACATTATAAGATAAATGTAGTGCCAATTTCATGTATAATGCCCCAGAAGGTAGGAAAAATATAATGCCAGCGTCATTCATGATAACCCCAGAATATGTTGTAGGATAAATGCAGTGCCAGTTCTATGTATAATGCCCCAGAACACAAGGAAGGAAAATGTAACGTTCTGTTACCTGGGATCCCATAGGAAGATGGCTGGTCCACGGAGGACTGGTGGTAACGGTAACTCCTCTACGGCTCCGGTCTTCACCGACACGCTTTTGGGGCCCCGGGCTTTCTATGGCGGAGACAGCAAAGGAGCCAAGCGTGTTACCAAAGCGTAGTACAAGGGATCAGGCAAGAAGGTAGTCAAGTTCAGGCAAGGTCAGTTCCAGAAGTCAGAGAAGCGAGGTACCAAAGGATCAAACAAAAGCGTAGTCGAGTTTCAGGCAGCAAAGGTTCGAAGGTCCAGGAAAACAGGCAGAGGGTCAAACAGGAACACGGACAACCAGGGTTTTAGCGGAACAGTAGAAACTGAAGCCAGCTTGGGCAATGAGAAGAGGAAGAGGAAGGTATTTAAGGGAGCAAGAACCAATCAGGAGCAGGTTGAGGAAGGACAGGCACATCAACAGCCAATAGGAGAATAGACGCACCATTATGAGGTCATTACACCTAAGTGTTTTGGCGGGAGCGTCCGTGCGCCGGCGTTTTGACGCCGGCGCCTAAACTGACGCGCGCTGGCGTTTATGCGCCAGCGCCTAAGTTGATGCGCGCCAGCGTTTAGGCGCTGGCACACAGCGGATTTTACAGAAAAATACAATTCCAGTTTCATCCATAATAATCCCAAAACACACAGTAATGTAAATATAGTGCAAATTCCATGTATAAATACCCAGAACGCAAGGTTTGAAACATACAATACCAATTGCATCTATAATAAACAAACTCATTGTGAGATTCCAGTGCTAATTCCAGTATATTGCCCTCAGAACTCATGATAGTGCCAAATGCCTCCATAATAATCCCAGGCTAACTGTGGAGCCAATTCCACATTGAAAACACATGGTAGGAAAAATACAGTGCCAATTTCATCCTTAAAGGAGACATATAGGATAAATGAAAAAAACCCCAATGTTGTAGGCAATTATGGTGTTGCTTTTACATGGTGCTAAAAATTAATATTACCTTTAAAAATAGCCCCTTTATTGGAGCTCCCTATAGATGTTCACTGGTCCTTGTCTGTGTTTCAAATTAGGGGTGGGTGTGTCCTAACGGTCCCAGCCAGAAGCACAGTAGGAGGGTGACAGCCAATCACAGCCCCGTAGTCACACAAGCAAAGACAGGCTTCAGTCCCCTATCAGGTCCTGCTAGCTGCTGATTGGTTCTTGTCCTACAGCGCAGTGAGCTGAGAGCCTCCGGCTCCCCTACACAGCCTGGGAATTCAGGGAGCAGGAAGTGGAAGAGAAGGGAGGGATTATTGGGGTTTTTGCAGAAATAAACCAGCCAGAAAAACTTTTTTTAAGCACAATTCTTCTATATCTAAATGAGTATGTTCCTATTTTTTTCATAGACAATGTCTCCTTAAATAATCCTCATCCTTAAGAACACATTGTAGAATAAATGCAGTGCCAATTACATGTATAAGGCCCCCAGAACACACGGTAGGAAATATCCAGTACCAATTTCATCTATAATAACCCTAGAACACATTATAGAATACATGCAGTGCCAATTTTATGTCCTATAGCAAATGGTAAAAAGTGCTGGTTCCATGTATAATACCCCCAATATGTGTGATACGTAAATCATTGATGTTAAGATGGGGAAGCCTTTATTAAAATCAGCCTACATAACAAGTTGAGAGGATGTCTATTTGCAAGGCTTATTAAATGAACAAAGTGAGTGTATCAGTTAATCAGATAGAGCTAGCCAATGTCCATTGGTTACTGTCTTTAAGTTTAGAAAAGGTTTGGTCGTAAAACCATCTTCTTTCGGAGGCTGATATAAAGGCAGGCAGGCAGCACAGAGTGGCACATGTTCTGACAGATAGACTGTAGAGATTATATTTCACGTGGGGAAGAGCCACTTGTAATATATAACATTCGTATAACAGGTTTAATGAGAGAAAATCATACATGCCAAAAGAGATGGGTTTAATTCCTTTCAAAGTGGACCTGTCACCCAGACACAACAATCTGTATAATAAAAGTCCTTTTCAAATTAAACATGAAATCCAATTTCTATTTTTTATTAAAGCATTCATAGCTGTTGTAAGCTCATTTAAACATCTCAGCTGTCAATCAAATATTGTCTGCCCCTCCTCTATGCCTTAAGGTGGCCATACACGCAAAGATCCGCTCGTTTGGCGACATCGCCAAACGAGCGGATCTTTCCCCGATATGCCATTAACGAGCATGGCTATATCGGGGGTTATCTGATTGTTCGGCCAAATGGCTGAACGATCCGATTACGATGCGCCATGGGCTCCGGCGGGATTGGTTGGGTCAAAATCAAACCTGACCGATCGACCAAACGACCGATCTCCGCCGGACGAAAGCTGTCGGCACTCCCCACAGACGATCCGAAAATCTTACGAATCCTCCATTCGTACGATTGGATCTGTGTGTCTATGGCCACCATTAGGCAGACAATTACTTTCACTTTCCATTCAGCACTTCCTACATGTCACTGCTCTCCCCACATTCCCCCGTTCTCTTCACCATTTAATTGTGTAACCAGGACATGGGGAAGGACATCAGGTCCCCCATTCTGGTGCACAAACAAGATTCTGAGATGATACAAGACTTGTCTTAATAACAGTGTCCACAAAATGGCTCCTGCCTGCTTGTTATAATTATGAATTCCCAGACTGAAGGAAACAAGATTAAAATAATTTATACAGTGTAATTAAAGTTCATTTTGCTCGACTAATGTGATAAAATAGGATTTTGAATATTTTTTTTTGGGTGACGGGTCCCCTTTAAGTGACTTCATAAGAAAATAAAAAATAGACCTGACTCAAAAAATGCCAGCGGCAGGTTAAATTGTCTGGTTTGATGGAATGTCACTAAATGAATATCAGTAATAAATAGTTATATAATTCATTTAGTTTGCAAAAAGACAGTTGTCCTTCATTGTGTCTTCCAACAACAGAACCACGCTCCTTCTCCACCTCTTTTACAGTGTGGCGAGAATAAAGGACTTCCCGACAGTCTAATGACGAGCGATTCAGTACATTAACCACATAAATTGCAGGATAATAATGAAGTGGATTTTTCATATCTAAAGGAAAAAAATGTCTGCATGCTGGTTCTGTGTTAACTCACCTTGAAAAATTAATAACAATTCCACAAAAACTTGTGTTTTCCACTTTGAGCTTTCTGGACTTCAATTCTCAAGATTTATCAATCAAAAAAATTGATATATAAAAAAAAAACTATTATAAAATTCAATAGGTGGTTTATTTATCAATATTTTTAGGACTTGTTAAAATTAATGGAACAATGTGATTTTATTTGCAAGTTTTTTTCTCACAAAGAGCTTTAATAAAGAAAATACTCCAATTTGAAAATGAATAAATCTACCTTTTAGGTTTTCATTAGAATTTTCAATATTTATCAATCAAAAAATGTATCAATCAAAAAAAAATGTAGAAAACCTCTTCTGCAGAAGCCAATGGGTGGTGTAGTTATCACTATTTAAACTATTTATTTTATTTTTCAAAATTCATAAAAATAAATGGAAGAGTGTAAGTTCTTTTGCAAGCAAGTGATTTTATAAAGAAAATACTCCAATTTGAAAATGAATAAATCTACCGTACCTCTTTGGTTTTCATTCGAAAATCTTGCATGAGCACACATCTTTTTCCAATTTGAGCTTTCTGTACTGGAATTTTCAAGATTTATCAATCAAAAAAATGTATCAATCAATAAATGCAGACAATAATCTTCTACAGAAACCAAAATTTGTTAAAATAAGAGTGTGATTTTATTTGCATTTATTTTTGCCAGTGAGAGATTGAATATAAAAAAATATAAAATTTGAAAATGAATAAATCTTCTAGATTCTAGTGATTATTGACATGCTATGTAGTGGTTAAAGGAAAAATGATAATTTTCAGAATTCGATTTTGTCATAAAGAAAACTATAAATCCCCAATGTAGGACAAAAAGCCTATAGGGTGGCTCATAGTAACAATTCAGTGTAGTTTGAAGGATAGACATGTTGGTATAGATGGAGCTTTGGGTTAACATCAACAAATGTTACTCTAAATTGGACTGATAAATCCAAAAACGCAGCTGGGCAGAGGTCTGTGTGTCAGAGTTCACGATGTACAGGTATGAGATCTAGTATGTGGAAAGCTGTTATCCAGAAAGCTCTGAATTACAGGAAGGCCATATCCCATAGACTCCATTACAATCAAATAATCCAAATAATTAAAAATTATTTCCTTTTTCTGTGTAATAATAAAACAGTACCTTGTACTTGATCCCAACTAAGATATAATTAATCCTTATTGGAAGCAAAACCAGCCTGTTGGGTTTATTTAATGTTTACAGTAGACTTAAAGTGATACTGACACTAGGGGGCACATTTAAGGGTCGGATATCGAGGGTTAATAAACCCTAGAATTGGACCCTCGAAGTAAAATCCTACGAATTCAAATATTGAATTCGAAGGATTTACCGCAAATCCTACGATCAATCGATCGAAGGAAAAATCGTTTGCTAGAATGATGAGAATGATTTTAATCGAAAATCCTTCGATCAAAAAAATCTTAGAAAACTGATGGGGAAGGTCCCCATAGGCTGACATTGTACCTCGGTAGGTTTAAACTGCCGAAGTATGTGGTCAAAGTTTTTTTTTTTAAAGAGACAGTACTTCGACTATCAAATGGTCGAATAGTCGAACGATTTTTAGTTCGAATCGTCCGCATCGAAGTCGTAGTCGAAGGTCGTAGTAGCCTATTCGATGGTCGAAGTACCCCAAAAATACTTCAAAATTCAAAGTTTTTTTTACTTCGAATCCTTCACTCGAGCTTAGTAAATGTGCCCCCAAGAATTTTCTTTTTAAAATCTACTCTACATCTAATCTACATTAAAAATTACATATAGGTCATGCTGATCTTTTTTCAATGATAAGGCTGCTTTTAAAAATAATTGTTACTTGAAGTTCCTTAACCTGACAGTTTTGCCAACCTGACTGTCCCTTCTTAACCTGTCAGTTAGAGGTTCTAATGCTAACAGACTCCTGCTGCAGAAATATGGCAGCCCCCTCATACAGGAGCAGGGTAGTAAGAAAGGTAATGTAAAAGCATCAGGGAAATACTTTTATGCCAAAATTATAAATAGCATTCAAAGACAATGTTATGATAGATATAAAAAGGGTATTTTTTGGTGTCGGTATCTCTTTAAGGTATGAAGATCCAAATTACGGAAACATCCATTATCTGGAAAACCCCAGGTCCCGAACATTCTCCATTACAGGTCCCATACTTGTATTTGAGAATGTCCTGTACAGGAGGCAATAGCTGTGAGTTTTTGGCTTTACTACCTCTCTGGACAAATATTCTTTCATTGGTCCATTATATTTTCCTCCAGGATTTTGTTTCTGCCAAAGGAGCCTCTTGTCTGTTCTCAACCCTAGAAACCAAGGTTTCAGGCTTCTTATAAATGCATGTGCCTTATGTGATTCCAGCAAACAGAAAGTTTTTTAAAAAGTAGATGGAAGTCAATAAGATCTGAAATAATATCAACACTAAAAATAAAAGAAAATCACCCATTTGACTTCCAGAGCACCTTGACTGGGCAGAAGAGGCTCATTCTTGTGCAGTTTTTCATGTTGGTAGACTTTCAGAGACTGAGATATTCTCAGATATATTTTTTACATGTTTGGTCAATGTAAGGAAACTTAAAGGAATACTGTCATGGGAAAAACATTTTTTTTTTAAAATGAATCAGTTAATAGTGCTGCTCCAGCAGTATTCTGCACTGAAATCCATTTCTCAAAAGAGAAAACAGATTTTTTTTATATTCAATTTTAAAATCTTACATGGGGCTAGACATTTTGTCAATTTCCCAGCTGCCCCAAGTCATGTGACTTGTGCTCTGATAAACTTCAATCACTCTTTACTGCTGTACTGCAAGTTGGACTGATATCACCCCCTCCCTCCCCCCCCCCAGCAGCCAAACAAAAGAACAAAGGGAAGGTAACCAGATAGCAGCTCCCTAACACAAGATAAAAGCTGCCTGGTAGATCTAAGAACAACACTCAATAGTAAAAACCCATGTCTCACTGAAACACATTCAGTTACATTGAGAAGGAAAAACAGCAGCCTGACAGAAAGCATTTCTCTCCTAAAGTGCAGGCACAAGTCACATGACTGGGGGCAGCTGGGAAATTGACAAAATGTCTAGTCCCATGTCAGATTTCAAAATTAAATATAAAAAAATTTGTTTGCTCTTTTGAGAAATGGATTTCAGTGCAGAATTCTGCTGGAGCAGCACTATTAACTGATGAGATTTGAAAAAAACATGTTTTCTGATGTCAGTTTCCCTTTAATTTGAAAGCTCTAAAAAACTGGCAAAGAATAACCTTTTTTTCCTTCTATGTAAGATATTGATTCCTGCTTAACATTCTACTTGGAAAGAGGTCACAGGGTGCCGACTTAATAAAGACTAAGGAGAGGTGGGAGCTCTGGGATTCCAATTGAGCCACAAAGTGTGGCTGATTTAGCAGAAAGGAGAGATAATGGCAGTGAGAGCATCACCTCATACACTCCGTTCCAAAACCTCTTTTGAATAGATTTTTTTTAATGACTTAATTGTAGAGTATTAGACATAATTATTAAAGTAATAAATGAGGGTTCATAGTGAACATCTCCAATAATTAAGGTTTTCTCACCTTCGATATAAAGTCACAGAACAGATTCATTTATTGAATGATTTTTTTTAAATGCAATTCATTTCAAGTCATCAGGTTTTTGCCCAATATTTACGTAAATGAGAAGTAAAACCTAACTAAAGAAGTAGCTAGAAATATTGTACATTATGTTTGGGGCTTCTGTACCAGCCGAAGGCAACCACAGCCCTTTAGCAGTAAAGATTAGTGATGGGCGAATTTATTAGACAGGCGCAAATTCGCGGAGAATTTCCGTGTTTCACCGGCGGCGAATAAATGTGCGAAAATTTGTTGGAGTCAAAGTTTTTTTTTCTATGCCGGCGACGGAATCGCCGCTGGCGACAATTGTAGACGCCAGCAACGATTAAAGGACCAGTAACATATGTAAAAAAAAAATTAAAAAAATTCATTAGTATACATCGAAAAATAAACACCAACACAAATTAAACTTTTAAATTGCAAAGCCTTTATTAAAAAATAACTTACTGAAACTCCACTTCCGTTCTTCTTGAGAAAAGGCGAAAGGGCGACCATCCATTCTGCAGCAGTTGATCCCTCCTCCCTGGCCATCTCTCCTGGCAGCACTGCTCTGCCGGCAAGATGGGGCAGCACTTCTTAGCGATGCACATGTTGTATCCTCCAGCCGACGGCGCCATTGCCTGCCAGTTGCTCCCCACTTCCCAGTATTGCTCCTCCGTCTCTCCCTGACTTTTTTTTTTCCCCGCACCTTGCAGCTTCTTGCCTTGCTGCTCGACAAGCCCTGCTCCAGGAGAGAACTGCAGTCATGCCCTGCACCTGCCGCCCTTACATTTGCTCGTCTGCCCGCAGACAGAGGCTGCTGAAGGGAAAAGTCCTTGTTGCAAATTGCCAGATTTGCCTTCTTCTCCCCACGCTGCCTACACTGCTTCGACGTGGCAGAGCAGTGCAGGGACTGCGGGAAGAAAATGAAAGTTGAAAGCGCATTAGTGTAACTGCACTGTATTGAGCGCTATGTTGTGCCACCAAGGGAACTTTTTTTTAAACTGTGCTTTCAGTACAAACACTACATTTCTACCTCTGTACCTTCTGCAAATTTGCCTCTGAATTAATATCCTCCACCCCTAACAAAACGCAAAGATGCCCGGTATGATGCACTAGTCATGGTAAGAGCGCGCACAGCATTGTATCTACTGACACGGGTGTGCCCAACTTGTCGAGCAGCAAGGCAAGAAGCTGCAAGGTGCGGGGAAAAAAAAAGTCAGGGAGAGACGGAGGAGCAATACTGGGAAGTGGGGAGCAACTGGCAGGCAATGGCGCCATCGGCTGGAGGATACAACATGTGCATCGCTAAGAAGTGCTGCCCCATCTTGCCGGCAGAGCAGTGCGGCCAGGAGAGATAGCCAGGGAGGAGGGATCAACTGCTGCAGAATGGATGGTCGCCCTTTCGCCTTTTCTCAAGAAGAACGGAAGTGGAGTTTCAGTAAGTTATTTTTTAATAAAGGCTTTACAATTTAAAAGTTAAATTTGTGTTAGTGTTTATTTTTCGATGTATACTAATGAATTTTTTGTTAAAATTTTTTTTTTGATGTTACTGGTCCTTTAACGATGTTGATGTGTTGATTTTAATAGATATATGCCTGTAAGTCATTCATGTTAAAACAACACGTTTCTTTTATAAGCTAAGGATGTCATGCTTCCAAAGCGTTGTTTTAGTAATACAAAGGATGACTCACTAGGTCATCCTTTTTTATACTTTTACCGCTATTGGATACTCTTTGCCACCCTTCGTTAGAATAGTACTGTTAAGGGATTCTCTAGGCCACCCTTTGGTATAGTTGTACCACTATGGGATTTCCTATGCCACCCTTTCTTAGAATAGAAATGCATTGGGATTCTCTATACCACCCTTTGTTAAAATAGTACCACTATGGGATTCCCTTTCCCCTGTCGTACCACTAGTACTGTTAAGGGATTCTCTATGCCACCCTTTTGGTATAGTCGTACCACTATAGGATTCTCTAAGCCACCCTTTGTTAGAATAGAACCTTTATTGGATCTTTTATGCCACCCTTTGTAAGAGTAGTACGACTATGGAATTCTCAACCTTTGTCAACATTTGTTGGATTAGTACCACTATAGTATTTCTATGCAACAATTTGTTTAGAATAGTACCAGTATGGAATTCACTGTCACCCTTTGTTAGTAAAGTACTACTGTGTGTAATGCTGACCATATTTTGGTGTACTGTTGCACTGCATTGGCATTCATCCCAAGTCTGAATCGTTTTATAGAAATGGCGGTTTCACGCCTTAATTTTGTGAATTTTTTTTCTTCTTTGTTTAGAGATTGAAAAATTACAGAAGGGAGAAGACAGCACAGAAGACCAGTACATCGATGTGGTGATCAATAAGAATATGAAGTTGGCACAAAAAGTCTTAATTCCTATTAAACAATTCCCTAAGGTAAGCATATGGCCAAACGTCAGTTAATATAAGGGCAGAAATTAAGTACCATCATGTTTTACTGCTTCATGAAGGCCTTCTATTGATCCTGCTCTTAGCTGAGTGGTTGGCAAACATCCTGGCTAGTATGGCACTGATTAATGGCTTGCCTTGCTGAGTTGTCATAATTCGAAATGTCTGCAGTTCTCGCTGAGGAATATTCCAATGCAATCAGCATAAACGGAGAATTAGACTTGCCAATGCCTCACTGAGGATTGAGGCAGTGGAGAAAGAATGACACACGGAAGCAGGCCCGGACTGACAATCTGTGGGTTCTGGCAAATGCCAGTGGGGCTGCTATAAGGTCCCATAGAAAGTCAGTATCTAGTGGGCTGATGGGAGCTGTTTGGGCCTCTATGTGGGATGATTGGGCTTCTGTGTACCTGAAATGCCAGGGCCTATTTTAATTCTCAGTCCGGACCTGCACGGAGGGCTGCTGAGGTTTCTAAGGTGGTGGCATTTCCACTAAGGTTTCCTGCGTGGATTCTTAGGAAAAAGCCTGAGAATGAACTGTTGTCTTGTTTGGGTTTGCATTGGGATTAGCAGTCGCACCAATAATCTCAGATGAACAGAAAAAGCTGTTAACGTTAATACAACATTGTGGAATGGAGCAACGTATCAGCCTACAAAATCGCTCATAAACATTGACGTTGTAGAGTTCCAAATGAAATTACTAGGAATTTTTTCATGTTATGTCTCTGCAAAAATGAAAGTACATGCAGAATATAATTCAGTGGGAAAGTGAGAAACTATAATTTCCTATATTTCAACTTGCAATGGCAACTGTACCTTCATTTTTGTATTATCCTTTGTCTAATAGAGCTGAATCTATCTATCGCTATATATTTGGGATCACTTATCCAATGATGTACCTTCCAAAAAGCTTTGCTAACATATAGGAATGCGATTTCCCATAGTTTAATATTTTGCCTTGTACAAGACTGGATTTCTAAAAGACGCATCCCTAGGCCGCGCTCCGCCCACCTTCTTTCTCGCAAAGTCCCGCTACTTGCCTCCTTTGCAATTCTCCCACTTGCCCACACTGGAAGGGCCGGTTCAGATGCGTTGGCGGGCAGGTTCAGAGTGCCAGATTCAGAGTGTGGTGGGGACAGGTTCAGTTGCAGCCAGCGGGTGGCATGCCTTCCTAGGACCAGGCCTTTGTGGCCGGCCCACAAATCAGTGTCTGGCCTTGTATCTGCCATGGTGTCTTGTTTTACTGGATATTGACAGTTATGGTGATCCAAATTAGGGAAATATCCTTTGTCTGAAAGCCCCAGGTCTTAAAGGGTTTCTGTCATGGGAAAACATGTTTTTTCCAAAATTCATCCCGTTAACAGTGCTGCTCAAGCAGAATTCTGCACTGAAATCCGTTTTTCAAAAGAGCAAACAGATTTTTTTTATATAAATTTAATCTGACATGGGGATAGACATATTGTCTGTTTTCCAGAAGCCCTCATTCATATGACGTATGTTCTGATAATTTTCAGTCACTCTTTACTGCTGTACTGCAAGTTGAAGTGATATCACCCCCCTCCCTTCATTCCCCCAGCAGCCCATCATCAGAACAATAGAAAGGTAACAAGATAACAACTCCCTGACACAAGATAACAGCTGCCTGGTAGATATGAGAACAGCACTCAATAGTAAAATCCATGTCCCACTGTGACTGCTTCACAGCGCCGGATTTCATTGCCGGCCGCCCCTAGGCCGCGCGGTCCGATCAGGCGGCCGTGCGGTCCTAGCGCCCACCGCCTCCTCCCCTTCCCAGCGCGCCGGCGGAAAAATGCCAGCGCAGCTGCTGTAATTGAATGAGGACGCACACGTCACCATAATGCGGCTGGGCGGCATGCCGCCCCTATTTTTTTGCCGCCCTAGGCCCTGGCCTATGCGGCCTTGCCGCAAATCCAGGCCAGAATAGCTTATCTGAAAGCAGTTCCATTGTGAAGTGCTGGTTCTTTCTGAAAGCACATGACCAGGCAAAATGACCTGAAATGCGCCTACACACCAATATTACAACAAAAAATACACTTATTGGTTCAGGAATGATTCTTTTTTTATGGTAGAGTGAATTATTTGCAGTGTAAACAGTGTAATTTGTAAATAAAAACGACACCATAAAAATCATGACAGCATTCTGGATAATACATTCTATATCTGTATATAATACACAAGAGCCATGAATATCCTGTAAATGATATCCTTGTACCCAGTGCTTAGTCATTGGTTATAATTGGAGCTTAGTGATGTCACATGACTCATTGAAACGTGTGTATTATAATAAATAAAGTACCCCCTGTGGCAATATATGAGGATATTCGAAGTCACCTTGGAGTTCCATGACTTATATGTATGTATGTATGTATAAAAACACTTGGCCATCAGCCTCACTCATGGAGCTCCTCTGTAACTTATATTATCCGTATATTTTACAAGAGAGGGTACTTTATTCACTATATAATAAACAAGACCTATGAATATTCTGTAAATGATATTCTTATAATTGGTGTTTAGTGATGTCATTTATTATAATTGGTGTTCAATGTTGTGAGTTCTGTCACATGACTCACTGAATCTTATTTGTGTTACAAATCGTATACCCCCTCTTGTAAAATTGGTGGATATTAGAAATCACCTCAGAGTTTCATGACCTGTATAAGAGAACTCTTGTGCCTTTATGTGGTCTTGGAAATTCACTGACTTATACTATCATTGTATTGTATATCAGGGGCTACAATATTCACTATATAATACACAAAAGCCATGAATATCCTGTAAATTATATCCTTATAAATGGTGAGTTCTGATGTCATCAGTTATAAACGGTGAGTTCTGATGTCATTTCTGTCACATGACTCACTGAAACTTGTGTATTATAATAAATAAAGTACCCCCAGTTGCAAAATATGAGGATATTAGAAGTTACCTCGGAGTTCCATGACCTGTATAAAAACACTCGGCCTTCGGCCTCGTACTTTTATATGGTCATGAAACTCCTCGGTAACTTATAATATCCTTATATTTTACAAGAGGGGGTACTTTATTCACTATATAATACACAGAAAGCTTGAATATCCGGTACACTATATCCTTTCGTGTTGTCATCAGTTATAATAGGAATGTAAGTGATAACGAAGCGGGCGCTTTGGAGGCAGCAGGAGGAAGGTGAGTCTTTCAGGCAAGAGCTGGCTGAACCCATGGGACACAGACAGGAAAAGGGCAGGAATAGGGGGACGAGGGCAATGAGTCTGACTGGAACAGGTGCAGAGCGGAACAGGATGACGAGGGCGAAGATCAGGACAGGAACAGACTGGATGGGACAGGACAGTGCAGGTGTAGGTCGGATCTAACTGGGGATAGAGTGCAGAAGGAGACTGGAGCAGAAGTAGAGGATGGGAGCAGAAAGGCAGGAAGGCGAGAGGACTGGATAGCGAGAGGACTGGATATTAGACAGGTTAGGTGCAAGGCAGAACAGAAAGCAGGAATCCGGAACAGGCAAGGTGAGGTTGGTTCAAGGGCAAAGCAGGGAAAGGTACTAGGTAAGGTCAGGTTTGAAATGAGGAGCAGAGCAAGATTCAAAATAGGAAGGAAAGCTGAGCAGGGCAAGGTCAAGGCAAGGTTAAAGCAAAGAAAGATCAAGGTTTAAAGCAGGACCGGAGCAAAACTGGAAGGGGAAAGTAAGGCAGATCAAGACAAGGTTCAGAGCCAGGCAGGACAAGACAGGGAAGAGTTAAGGCAAGGCAAGGAAAGGAGGCTAGAGCAGGAACCCTTGGCTAGGGACAATGCTACACAGCTAGTTTGGGAAGCCAATGCTCAGGCAAGGAGTGTTTGGACGGCTGGCCTTAAATAGGGCAGAGTCAGCACTGATTGGTTGACTGCAAACCAATCAGGCTGTTGCTAGGCTGGGACTGCAAAGGCCAGGTAATATATAGTGAGAAACCCAGCAGGCTGCTCACCTAGCCCAGTGATTAAGGCATTGAGCCAGACACCCAATGGTCCCCGGTTCGAATCCCAGCAGAGCCTGACAAGGAGCTTAGAGATGTAATGGGTCACATGGCAGTATAACGTGTGTGTGTGTATAGAAATAATAATACCTCCTGGTACAATATAATTATTCCCTATATCATCTCCCCATGGTTTCCAGGGGGTCCAATGGTGTTGGCAGAGGGGGGGAGCTCATGAACATACTGAACAATTGAGGTTTGGCCTAGGGATGCACCAAATTCAGGATTCAGCCTTTTTCAACAGGCTTCGGCCCAATCCTTCTGACTGGCTGAACTGAATCCAAATTTGCATATGCAAATTAGGGACAGGGAGGGAAATCATATGTCTTTTTGTCAGTAAAAAACGTTTTCCCTTTCCCACCACTAATTTGCATATGCAAATTAGAATTCAGTTCGGGTATTCGGCTGAATCTTTCGCAAAGGATTCAGGGATTTGCCCGAATCCAAAATAGTGGATTTGGTGCATCAATAGTTTGGACAGGCGAGGGACATGGTTCAGGCAGGTCAGGGCTGTGGTTGGAGGTGAAGTAGGCATGACACACTTGGATCCCTTTATATCTGGTTTGGCATCTCTGTATTTCTCCAGTATCATTTGACCATAAGGCACAATTATTGTCTGGTGTGATTGAACATTGTACATTAGATACGGCTGTTGTACATGTAAGTGAGATACAGCTGCACCATGCGCTTCTCTGTGTTTGTCCAGACCCCTCCCTGACAAAGCGGCTTATCCAGTGCTGAAAGAGGAAGATGAGGTCAAACATGGAAGACTAAACGGGGTTCATAAGGCGTCTGTAGCAGAATAAATACACCACGGCCCATTCACCAGTATTTATGCTTATCGGGGTCTTTTCTCATAATAGAGACACTCTAAATGCATTATTAATTGTATGCTGATATCAAGTCATCTGCTAGTGAGGAATAATTAGTCCTTGGCTCTGGGTTATCACTTCCGACGGGTGAAGCCCCGGTGTGCGAGTGTCAGAAGAACATTGTTCTGTGCATATTAAATATTCAGCCGGATTTCTGGGCTTTTTTTTGTGTCTGCTCTGGCCGGCAGTAGAAATCCACATTACATTACAATTTCCCTGGGAGACAGAAGGAATGCTAATGGATACAGCGCATTATACTGAGCTAGTTGAATATGTGCATATATCAGAATACTGATGCCGAACACTGCATTTGTCTCAGACTGGTACTGAAACTACAGTTCCCATCATCCTCTGCAGATCCAGGCAACTATTGGGGAGCTATGCTAAACCCATAGGGCACCCGTTGTGTCTGATTATTCCGTGGGTTCTAACTGAGGGTGGGATGTGGTGGAGATTTAACCATTTGTGTGCTGAATCGCATACCCTGCTCTGAAACACCAGCACCTGGCAACTACTCGCTTAGTAACTTGCGTGCAAATGTGAGAAGCGGGAGCAGGAGTTAATTGGGCATGCTGATGTACCACTGCTTTCCATTCACTGCACCGCAGCGCTTGATTAACTCTCATGTAAGGGACTTACTGTATGGGTAAGTGCTTATTTGCATGCCCACCAGGGATTTGCATCTGGGCTTTGACAGTTGTCAGCAATTAAATTGTAGATCCTGAAAATTGCAGGCCTCACCGTCTTTTACTGAGAATATCTTGGGGGGAGGGGGGGGGGGCTGCTACTGGATATTTGTTATTGAAATCTTGTATTATCTCTGTGTACAGGCAATGAGAAAACTTAGGGGACTGTTCCTGCTGAATTGTGCTTACTACAGGGGAATACCTATGCTGCCATAGTTTTATGGGATCTTTCTGTACAGACTATGAGCAAACTTAGGGGAGGTTCCTGCTGAATTGTGTTTAGTACAGGGAATACCTATGCTGCCATAGTTTTATGGGTTCTCTCTGTACAGACTATGAGCAAACTTAGGGGACTGTTCCTGCTGAATTGTGCTTAGTACAGGGAATACCTATGCTGCCATAGTTTTATGGGATCTCTCTGTACAGACAATGAGCAAACTTAGGGGACTGTTCCTGCTGCATTGTGCTTAGTACAGGGAATACCTATGCTGCCATAGTTTTATGGGATCTCTCTGTACAGACAATGAGCAAACTTAGGGGTCTGTTCCTGCTGAATTGTGCTTAGTACAGGGAATACCTATGCTGCCATAGTTTTATGGGATCTCTCTGTACAGACTATGAGCAAACTTAGGGACTGTTCCTGCTGAATTGTGCTTAGTACAGGGATTCCCCTGTACTAAGCACAATTCAGCAGGAACAGTCCCTAAGTTTGCTCATAGTCTGTACAGAGAGATCCCATAAAACTATGCTACCATAGTTTTATGGGATCTCTCTGTACAGACTATGAGCAAACTTAGGGGACTGTTCCTGCTGAATTGTGCTTAGTACAGGGGATACCTATGCTGCCATAGTATTATGGGATCTCTCTGTACAGACTATGAGCAAACTCAGGGACTGTTCCTACTGAATTGTGCTTAGTACAGGGAATACCTATGCTGCCATAGTTTTATGGGATCTCTCTGTACAGACTATGAGCAAACTTAGGGGACTGTTCCTGCTGAATTGTGCTTAGTACAGGGGATACCTATGCTGCCATAGTATTATGGGATCTCTCTGTACAGACTATGAGCAAACTCAGGGACTGTTCCTGCTGAATTGTGCTTAGTACAGGGGAATACCTATGCTGCCATAGTTTTATGGGATCTCTCTGTACAGACTATGAGCAAACTTAGGGACTGTTCCTGCTGAATTGTGCTTAGTACAGGGAATACCTATGCTGCCATAGTTTTATGGGATCTCTCTGTACAGACTATGAGCAAACTTAGGGGCTGTTCCTGCTGAATTGTGCTTAGTACAGGGGAATACCTATGCTGTCATATTTAAAGTAAGAATGGGTAAGAATAAGTTGATCAAAATTTTGAAACAGAGGTCAGGGCATGCTGCAGTGGATATTTCGGTATAAGTGCATGCAGTTCTGGTAGTGATAGTGGTGGATACTATTGTATGACTTGTGTTTGAGTCACATAATGATCTGGACAGATCTGCAATGTTTGTTATACATTGTATCACCCACATGTTTGTTGGAATATTCAAATGTTTCTCTGTGCATTCGTTTTAATTGAGTTGATTAATCATTTCTGTGCTCCCCCCGTGTCTTGTAGCCTGGAGTCCGACAGAGAGAGAGAGAGAGAGAAAATTCACATTTCAGCCCTAATGGAGCCGGCGGCTAAATAAATATGGAAAGCTTTTAAATGCTATAAATGTTTCACCAAAACAGCGACGTGTGTTTGATTTCATGTTAAAGTGCCTGAATTATTTACTGATTACCCGGCTCTCTCTAAAGCTACAGGCATAAAAGATTGTCGTATTGTGCAGATTCCTGCTGATAGGCGGCCCCCTCCCCGGCCCTTATATAAATTTTGTCTGATCACTCGCAGTCAGGGGCATCAGTACTGGGGAAGCAGACCCTGCGGCTGCACAGGGTATAGGGGCCCCATGTGGCCCTCATTAATGAGCCATGTCAACATATACTGGTAAAACAGGAGAACCTTTGTTGGGGCACTAAAATTAATTTGCTGTGGGGCCCAGTAAGATATAGTTACACCCCTGCTCACAGTCTGGCCTGTCTCATTAAACTTCTGGTCAACCCCTATCCCAATAATATTCTAACTTAGTGTTACTGTATATTATTTGTATATTATGAAAATGAACATGTTTCCTCTGTGTCACATACATTTCAATCATATACATATATCCTATACTGCAGATAGAGCAGTGCAGTGCAGCCGAGACACTGGTTTCCTTCTTAAAGGGATACTGTCATGGGGAAAAACATTTTTTCAAAACACATCAGTTAATAGTGCTACTCCAGCAGAATTCTGCACTGAAATCCATTTCTCAAAAGAACAAACAGATTTTTTTATATTCAATTTTGAAATCTGACATGGGACTAGACATTTTGTCAATTTCCCAGCTGCCCCTGGTCATGTGACTTGTGCCTGCACTTTAGGAGAGAAATGCTTTCTGGCAGGCTGCTGTTTTTCCTTCACAATGTAACTGAATGTGTCTCAGTGGGACATGGGTTTTTACTATTGAGTGCTGTTCTTAGATCTACCAGGCAGCTGTTATCTTGTGTTAGGGAGCTGTTATCTGGTTACCTTCCCATTGTTCTTTTGTTTGGCTGCTGGGGGGGAAAGGGAGGGGTGATATCACTCCAACTTGCAGTACAGCAGTAAAGAGTGATT
Organism: Xenopus laevis; assembly: GCF_017654675.1. Lineage (NCBI taxonomy): Eukaryota > Metazoa > Chordata > Amphibia > Anura > Pipidae > Xenopus > Xenopus laevis. The sequence goes on from NC_054381.1 coordinate 156,039,176, forward strand.
GAAGTTTATTAGAGCACAAGTCACATGACTTGGGGCAGCTGGGAAATTGACAATATGTCTAGCCCCATGTCAGATTTCAAAATTGAATATAAAAAAATCTGTTTGCTCTTTTGAAAAATGGATTTCAGTGCAGAATTCTGCTGGAGCAGCACTATTAACTGATTCATTTTGAAATCAGTTTCACCTGCATATCACAGGCGCCTGTGATATGCAGGTGAAACGCGCGTCAGGCGCATTTTAGAATTGTTAGGCAGGGGGGCTGAATCTACAAAGAATCTTTGGGCTACCGCTTCACAGCAGAAACGGGTGGGAAGCTCTGTGGGTGAAGGGGTGGGTTCTCGACGGTGATTTTGTGGCTGGGATAGAATCTTTACCTCCATTCAAATCTAAAACTAATTGAATACGGCTACTTTGGTTGCTTACTTTGGAAAAGGGGAGGGGGCGCTTGAGGGTGAAGGGGTGGTGCACCAGACCTGATTGCGCTTTGTGTTAATCCCTATCTCAGTCTATGGCTTATTAACTGAACTCTGCTGCCTACCAGCACTCGCATGCCAGGGTTGGCAGTTTATGTATTTAATTTACCTGATTTAATTCAGGGTTAATCGACATACAGCCATAATACACTGGCTTCTCTCTCTTTGGCTATGGGAGGGTGTGCTTGAGGGTGAAGGGGTGGTGGATATTTTAAGGCCTAAAAGCCATCATACAAGGTTTACCCCGACTTATGGCTGTTAAATGATTGTATGTGACTTACCAGTATTTACATTTGTAGGCTCGTGGGTTACTCTTTGACATCCCAAACACCCACTGTATGCTGTGTACTTTTTTGCCCATTTGAATTCGGGTTCTTTGCCTCCCTGTCCCTAACCTTATTTTAAACGCTCCTCTGGACTTACGGTTTTAATTTATTTATTAAAAGTTAAGTTTTATTGTTCCTTGAGTCCTCGGATTTAAAGATGGGGTGGTGCAACTTTAAGGGTTAACCTTTTTCTCTTTTGTGCTACTATTTATCCATATAACCCTGCACACCATTTGTCTGTTTCTCTTTGATTTAGGGGTGGTGCTCCCTTATTCAGGCTTAATCCTATTTCCTATGTATCCTGAGCCGATTGCTTGTTGCATATTTTCCGGCCGTGCCAGAATGAGCTTTTGTTTTTCTACAGAAAGAGAAATTAGCTCTTGAGATAAATCCCTGGGCCCTGGTGCCGTGTTCCTAAACAATCACAGATTCCATTAAACCTTGCTCTTATTTCAGGTTGAGGGATAAATGCTGAGTGATATTTACGGTCGAGAAATGGCAATTTCCGTACAAACCACGTGAAGTGTCTGTATTGTTTTGTAGCACTTCACATTGAGCCGCCGGGAAGGGGACACTTGTTTTTCTTTTTCACCACAGTCTGGTGTCATTGGATTATACCTATATTACAGATCTGGGACCTGTTATCCAGAATTCTCTGGACCTGGGGTTTTCCGGATAACGGATCTTTATGTTATTAGGATCTTCATACCTAAAAGGGGTGCTTCACCTTTAAGGGAACTTTTATTATGCTATAGAACAGCAAATTCTAAGCAACTTTCCAATTGGTTTTCATTATTTTATTTTTTTTATAGTTTTATAGTTATTTGCCTTTATATTCTGACTCTTTCCAGCTTTTAAATGGGGGTCACTGACCCCTTCTTAAAAAAACAAATGCTCTGTAAGGTTACAAATGTATTGTTATTGCTACTTTTTATTACTCATCTTTCTGTTCAGGCCTCTCCTTTTCATATTCCAGTCTCTTATTCAAATCAATACATGGTTGCTAGGGTAATTTGGACCATAGCAACCATATTGCTAAAATTGCAAACTGGAGAGCTGCTGAATAAAAAGCTAAATAACTCAAATACCACAAATAATAAAAAATTAAAACAAATTGCAAATTGTCTCAGAATATCCCTCTCTACATCATACTAACAGTTATCTCAAAGGTGAACATCCCATTTAAGTCTACTAGAAAATCACTTAAACATTAAATAAACCCAATAGGCTGGTTTTGCCTCCAATAAAGATTAATTATATCTTAGTTGGGATCAAGTACAAGTTACTGTTTTGTTATTACACAGAAAAAGGAAATAATTGTTAAAAATTTGGATTCTTTGGGTAAAATGGAGTCTATGGGATATGGCCTTCCCTGTAATCCAGAGCTTCCTGGATAATGGTTTTCCCGGATAATGGATCCCATATTATTGTTTCATTCAAAAAGATAATAAATTACAAACTATGTACATATATATATATATATATATATAATTTGAGTACAATTCAGGGTGTAATAGCAACCGAAATTAAGTCAAAGTTTTTTTTTGGTGGAATAGGTTCGTTTTCGGCCGAATTCGAATTTCCCCCAAAAAACTTTGATTTTTCAGAGTCCACCAATTGACACCAAATATGATCTAGGAGGTCCCCCATAGACTAAAACAGCAATTCGGCAGGTTTTAGATGGCGAATGGTCGAAATCAAATCTTTAAAGAGACAGTACATGATAAATTTCGATATTCAAATGTTTTTCAAATTCAAATCGAATTTGGACTATTCCCTAGTCGAAGTACAAAAAAAATAGCTCGAAATTAAAAAAAAAATTTTTTTTCGGAAATTCATCTCAACCTTTGATAAATTTGCCCCTAAAAATTAAGGGGCATATTTATCAAGGGTCGAATTTTCGAATTGAAAAAACTTCAAAATTCAAATAGACCAACCGAAATTAAGTTGGAGTTTTCTTTGGGGTCGAATAGGTCTGTTTTCCATTGAATAGTTCCGTATTCGGCTGAATTCGAATCATACTAATCGAAGGAATATCGCATTAGATTGAATTTGATTCAAAGTTTTTCCCAAATAAACCTTTGATTTTTCAAAGTCCACCAATTGACTCCAAATAGGTTCTAAGAGGTCCCCCATAGGCTAAAACAGCAATTCAGCAGGTTTTAGATGACGAATGGTCGATGTCGAATTTTTAAAGAGACAGTACATGATAAATTTCGATATTCGAATTTTCGATTTTTTTGCGAATTCAAATCGAATTTGGACTATTCCCTAGTCGAAGTACACAAAAGATTGAAATTCAATTTTTTTTCATTTTAAAAACTCACATCGACTTTTGATAAATCTGCCCCAAAAGTTATCTATAGGTCATGCTGATCGTTTTTCACGGATAGTTCTGCTTTTGTAAGTAATTGTTACTTGAAGTTCCTTAACCTGACTGTTTTACCAACCCGACTGTCCCATCTCAGCCTGACAGTTAGGGTAGGACTCCACAAGCGATTTTGTTGCAATCCGACGCGATGCGACAAAACGAATCCGAATTGTCGCATGCGACAAAAAAATAAGGCAAGAGATAGAATTGTTGCATGGTGTAGCAGCATTGATCCGATGCAGCCCCCTCATACAGGAACATGGGGGGTAAGAAAGATAATGTAAAAGCATTTTATATGGCAAAATTAGTGTTGGTATCTCTTTAAAGGGGTTCTTCACCTTGAAATGAATTTTTAGTATGATGTAGAGAGGGATATTCTGAGACAGTTTGCAATTGGTTTTAATTTTTTATTATTTGTGATTTTTGACTTATTTGAATTTTTATTCAGCAGCTCTCCAGTTTGCAATTCCAGTCATCTGGTTGCTAGGGTCCAAATTCCCCGAGCAACCATGCACTGATTTGAATAAGAGACTGGAATATGAATAGGAGAGGATTGAATAGAAAGATGAGTAATAAAAAGTAACAATATGTATAAATCAGTGACCTCCCCCCATTTAAAAGCTGGCGTGGATCAAAAGAAATAATTTAAAAACTATAAAAAAATAAAGGCCAGTTGAAAAGTTACTCAGAATTGGCCAGTCTATAACATACTTAAAGTTAACTTAAAGGTGAACTACCCCTTTAACTCTGCCATAGGTAACCTGAACATGGGTCTTGTGGTCCTGGTTCTCCTTATCTTGGAATCCCATGTACGACCCCATCTGACTCTTCATTAATAGTGGTGCCAAATGCAGTGGAATCCCACCCCTGACCTCATACTGCCGGCAAGTGATGGGCGAATTTGTCCTGCGAAACTCGAATTTTGATGTCTGTGTCGATTTTGATGGTGGCACCCGAATAATGTTGGCAAACGTCGATTTTGACGCAAGTGACTTTTCCAACGTGCGGCCAACAATTTTTTTGTGCCAGTTTTGCAAAGTATTCGCTGGCGGAAGTTTGCTGCAAGTTTGTGGTGTCGAAAATATTCGCCCATCATTACTGCCGGCTTCCCTGAATTTCCAAACTTGTGTGATGTGGGTCGGGCACAGGTCTATCAATAGAGGGGACGGAGCGGGCTGTGCCAGGTTAGGGTTGGCTAGTAGGAGGCATAGGCTTTGTGCCCAATTGCTACAACTTGTCCCACGCTCTGCGTCTTTGTGTCTTAACAGTGTCCAATATTTAATATATAGTTTTTTAAAAACAAAATTATGGGGCAAATTTACTTACCTCCGAAATTGCGCCAGCGAAGGTTTCACTGACATCGCAACACTACGTCAGGCGTAGATTCGCCAGGACAACGCTAATTCACTAAAATCCGAAGTTGCGTCCAGGGCGCCGAAAGCTGGCGAAGTTGCGCTAGCGATGCCTAATTTGCATACGACGGGAAGCTAAAGTACAATGGACGTATATGTTGCAGCAAATACATTACACTACACAAGCCTGGGAAACCTTAATAAAATGAAATAATGAGCCCAGTGTATAGTTTATGTGCCATATGTTAGGAAATGTAGGGGGGAAGCCGGTTACCCCCCCAGCCTATCACCCTGTAAAAAGTAAAAGACGCCAGCGTTTTTTGGGACTTAGAAAATTTTTTCAACTATTTTTTGAGGAACTCTTATCTACTCTATTGCACTGGTCTGAGCTGGCGAAGGCAAGTCTGGCGCAAGAGGTAACGTTTAGTAAAATCCACATCTTAGTGAACTTGCGTCATTCACCAGAGCGCAATACTGATAGGGTCTATCTCCTTCGCTATCGAAGTTACACCAGCGACCGTTAGTAAATCGGTGAAGTTCCGAAATGACGTCACGCAGGCGAATTTTCGCCAGTGTTGGTCACTTCGCCCTTCAGTAAATTTCCCCCTATGAGAGGTAAATAAAGGGCAACTCTAACAGCAAGTGATACATTGGCAAATGGTCTAAGTCTTTATTCTTTGTGTCTTTTTAGTTTAACTTTGTCGGCAAACTCCTGGGGCCCCGTGGGAATTCCTTGAAACGACTGCAGGAAGATACGCTGACGAAGATGTCCATTCTGGGCAAAGGGTCTATGAGAGATAAAGCAAAGGTGAGAATTATAACAAAATCCAAACTAGAAGAAACCTTAACTTGGCCCCACAGCACTGCTTCACAACAAGGTACAGCCACATTTAGATGGTCCCTCGGGGTTTATTCTAGAGAGGGGAGAGAGGTCTCTGGTGGGGTGACCAGTTATAACTCAGGATTTAGTTCTCTTTTAGGGAAACAGAGTCAATGTTAACTCAATAAAACTTCCTAGTTCTCTAAAGCAGATGAACAATAACTTAATTGGAGATGCAAGAGAATTCACCAATGGGAATGCTGCTTGTCAAGTACATAATTACACATGCAAGAGAGCTGACCAATCAGAATGCTTATTACCAGAATGAGTCTGTTATCTTACAGAGATGTGCACATCAATATCAGATTGAAAATGTCATGGAATGAGCAGATCCATATCATGTTCACTAATGTGATGAAATGTTATTTTCCAGGAGGAAGAGTTGAGGAAAAGCGGAGAAGCCAAATACTATCATCTGAATGACGACCTCCACGTCCTTATTGAAGTGTTTGCTCCCCCAGCAGAGGCCTATGCCAGGATGGGACACGCACTGGAAGAAATCAAGAAGTTTCTCATTCCTGTAAGTGTCTCCGGTTTCTTTTTGTTGCACGTCTTGCTTTAGGAATAAGATGAGTACATTAGGAATTAGCCTTAATCATCAGAGCTTTGAACTCAGTGAGATCATTGCAGTCTGTGGTATCCGAATTAGGGATGCACCGGATCCACTATTTTGGATTCGGCCGAACCCCCAAATCCTGCACGAAAGATTCGCTCGAATACCGATCTGAATCTGAATCAGAATTTGCATATGCAAATTAGGGGTGGGAAGGGGAAAATGTTTTTACTTCCTTGTTTTGCGACAAAAATATAGCGATTTCCCTCCCCACCCCTAATTTGCATATGCAAGTTAGGATTCAGATTCGGTTCAGCCGGGCAAAAGGATTCGGCTGAATCCTGTTGAAAAAGGCAGAATCCTGGCTGAATCCTGATCCGAATCCTGAATTTTTAGGGGTCAGTTACAAAGACCCCAGACAGAAATGCAAGAACACTGTCTGGCACAAAGTGCAGAGCACTAGTGATAGGCGAATTTATTCGCCAGGTGCAAATTTGCGTCAAAAACGAGATGCTGTTGCCATTTCGCGAATTTCGCACTAAATTCTCTAATTTTTCGGTGAAGCGAAATGGCGCAAATTCGCCCCATCACTACAGAGCACAGTGTCCAATTTTAATCCGTATTATGTCTCAGACCTACTTGCCTCACTCCTCATGAATACAGTGCAGCCAAATGCAGGAAGCTCTGTATTCATGGTAGCTGGTGAAGGTCTTTGAACTTTAAAACAGAGTGCTGAGGCTAATTACTGTTTATTTAGTGTGCAGACAGGGAGCAAAGTGCAACAACATGGTGGATTGTACAGTTATGGGATCTGTTATCTGGAAACCCCTCAGTGGCGTAACTAGATGTTGCTGGGCCCCACAGCAAATTAATTTTAGGGCCCCCAACATATCCAGTGTTTGTCCTGTTTTACCAATATATGTTCAAATTGCTCATCAATGAGAGCCTCATGGGGCCCCCTGTACCTCCTGGGCCCCCCTGCAGCCGCAGGGTCTGCTTCCTCTGTAGTTACGCCCCTGAAACCCCTTATGTAGAAAGCCTGATATGAAGGCCATCTCTCATAGACTCCATTTGGAAAACCAGCATTCTAGTTAACAGGCCCTTGTTTTTTTGCACTTTGTATTCTGCCTTGCACGTTGACCTCTTTTGTCTCTCAAAGCCAGTGCAACCCCCCCATGGTCCAACCGCACTATTAAAGGAGTAAACCCTAAAAATGAATGTGACTAAAAATGGCATATTTTATACACTGAACGTATTGCACGAGGCTAAAGTTTGAGCTTGTCAATAGCAGCAATGATCCAGGACTTCAAACTTGTCACAGGGGGTCACCATCTTGGAAAGTGTCTGTGACACTCACATGCTCAGTGGGCTCTGATTGGCTGTTGAGAAGCTAAGCTTAGGGCTCGTCACTAATTATCCAGCAGAAAATGAGCTTCCCTGGCTGTAATATAAGCTGATGCTACAGGTTTGCTGATTATTCAATTCTGATGCTAATTGCACTGCTTTCTGTGCTGCCATGTAGTAATTATGTGTATTAATTACTAATCAGCCTTATATTGTGACATTTCTATTCTATGTGTACTGTATATTGTGAGTGGCTCCCTAAGCTCAGTAAGTGACAGCAGCACAGAGCATGTGCAGTGAATCAGCAGAAAAGAAGATGGGGAGCTACTGGGGCATCTTTGGAGACACAGATCTTTACTGCTAAAGGGCTGTGGTTGCCCTGGGCTGGTACAGAAGCACAAAACATCATGTACAACATTTCTAGCTACTTCTTTAGTTTAACTTTCCTTGTCCTTTAACCTATCAGAAAAAGTAAGTGGGGACATAGACCAGCTGTCATGGGAAAAAAAGGAGAGGAAAGGAGCTTGTCTAAAGATGAGCCTTTCATAGTGAGTTGTTGTGCATACTGCAATAAATTTCCTCTGCTGCCTGCCCCCCCCCAACATGTTGGCACCCCCCACCCCAGTGAATGCGAGTTTTCTTGTCCTTTAACTACAACCTTAGTAATGAGGTAACTGTCTAAATTCCAAATATAATAATTAAAAAAAATCAAAGAATATATAATTAAGACCTTTAGAAATTTCTTTAGAATATCTCTGTCTGTGTTATGTTAAATTTTAATTCCATGTTTCCCTTTAATTTTTTTTTGTTAAAAAAAGATAATGTTCCATTAATATATTTGATTTTTAGGATTATAATGATGAAATCAGACACGCACAACTGCAAGAACTCACCTATTTAAATGGTGGCCCCGAAACTACAGAAGCCCCAGCAGTTCGTGGAAAACCTTCGTTAAGGGCTCGGGGAGTACCAGTACCCGCGTTACCCAGGTAATGAATAATATGTGTATATATATAGGTCCCATAATAAAACATTTTTTATATTATAATAAATGCACTGGAGAAGTGCAGCCATCAAAGCATATGCCACATCATCTATAAATCCTATATTGATCCTCCCAACTAACACTTTCCCTTGTTCTTCTCCAACCCCATTGTCACAGTGTGAGTCGTACAGGAATTATATGACACAAATGATTTCTCTGTAAAATCTCTTAATCGCTCTGATTTTCCAAGCAATCAACACAGGTTCAGAGTTTCCTCCACTTATGTAAAATTGGATATCATTTAATGGCATTTCAGTGGTAAAAGTCAATGTAGCAATGACGTCCTCTACCGAGACCTAATCACTCACAGGCATCTGCACAGAAAAGAGGTCACCCCTTGTTAATAGAGGAACGGAGATTTCTACCATTGAAAGCTTAAAGGACAAATAAAGTTAAAATAATGCTGAGGATACCAATTTGTTGCACCCTCCATTGGCCAACGTCACTCAACTTTTACTTCAAGGTGATGGGCCTCTAATTAAAGAATAATTACTCCCAGGTGGCCTCTTTGGTATCATGGGCAGCAGGAATTTCTAGAAAGCCATACTGTGCCCAACACAAGGGACACCTTGGAGGGCAGAAAAGATGGGGTCACCGTGTTCTGCAGCCACAGATTCTGGTTCATTCTTTAAAAAAGACATACACCAACATATTCTGGGCTGGTTCATTCTTTAAAAAAGACATATACCAACACTAGCGAGATGCGTAACAAATTGACACCCCAAGAGTGTTTAACTTGACTTGGCCTTTAAGGACTCTTTACAGTGACACCAACATGTTTGGATGAAGTTGTATCTAAATACCCTAATATGAAAGAAGAGAATATAAAATTCTGTGTATGCAGATTTCCCCTGACTTGGATGTATTCTGTTCTATTAAAACTCTGTGGGGGTCATTTATCAACACTGGGCAAATTTGCCAATGGGCAGTATCCGATGGCAACCAATCAGATTGCTGCATTCATTTTTCTACTTGCAGCTGGTTTCAAAAAGCTAATCACTGATTGGTTGCTATAGGTAATTGCCCATGGGCAAATTTGCCCAGTGTTAATAAATGAGCCCATGTGATTCCTTTGTTTGGATGCTGTCTCTTTGTGAGTTCAAAATGCAAAAAGGAAAGGTTGTGGGAGCACTCCATGGCTAAATACTAAAAAACAATGGAAGTGCTACTGATCTGGCCAAATGAACTACAGACATAGAGAAAAAGAAGAGAGATTGATCAATGCACATTCCCTGGTCCCCTGTCACATAAGTAATCAATGCAAATGCATGTATTTACAAAGACAGGGGTTTTTTAGTTACAAAATGATGGTCATAAAATTGATAAGCCACCATACTACGTCAAGGTAAAACCCATGTGACGGTCCCTAACTGTTTACCTCTGGTCACAATAATCAAATGCTAAAGTCTCCCGGCATAAAAGCATTACATGAAATAAAGATCTCCTGACCTGGGCATTGGTTTCATTCATAGGACTTAGTCCTCCCCGCCATAAGCTTTCAAAGGAGAGAGATAACCTAGACCCCAGCATTGGTTCCATGAGATTAATCCTCCAGCAGGAATTTCTAGAAAGCCATACTGTGCCCACCACAATGGACACCTTGGAGTGCAGAAAAGATGGGGCCACCGTGTTCTGCAGCCACATATTCTTGACTTGTTCATTCTTTAAAAAAGACATACATCAGCACTGGATAACATGGTCACTAGGGAGGTGCCTAACAAATTGACATCCCGAGAGAGTTTAACTTGACTTGGCTTTTAAGGACTCTTTACAGTGACACTAAAGTGTTTGGAACTCATGCCTAGATGAAGTTGCATTCAAATACCCTAATATGAAAGTATGTGAATATAAAATTCTGTGTATGCAGATTCCCCTGACTTTGATGTATTCTGTTCTGAAGCTATCTTAGTCACTAGTAGGGATGTAGCGAACCGCCGATAATGTGTTCGTGAACGCCGTTCGCGAACACCGGCAAAAATTGCGAACAGTTCGCGAACAGTTCGCGAACTTCGAACATCCGAAAATCGTTCGATTCGAACGATCGAAGGATTTTAATCGTTCGATCGAACGATTTTCATTCTAATCGAACGAAAATCGTTCGATTTTAGCGATCGAATGGTCGAATGGTCGAACGATTTTGACGCGAACGCCTATTGGCGAACGTCGCGCGACGTTTGCGAACTTGCGGCGGACGCGAACAGCCGATGTTTGCGCGAACAAGTTCGCCGGCGAACAGTCCGCGACATCCCTAGTCACTAGTATCCTTGACCTTGAGGCAGAGCCACCTGATTGGCTGTAAGAGCAGTTATTGATATTTCTGTGCTATGGAGCGATATCCCTATGCTCACCCTTTTTACAAGTCTACAAAAACTCTGTGATTCCTTTGTTCATAGTCTGTCTTTTTGTGAGTTCAGAATCCACAGAGCTTATGTCAAATAAACTTTGTCTTTCACCTCAAGCAGTCTCCAGTTACTGAAATTCCATGACTAGCGGGTGGGCGAATTCATTCAGTTTTGCCGAAAAAATGAGCAAAATTGTCACCAGCGTAAAAACTTTTTGATGCAATGAAGTGCGGCAACTCGGAAATTCACCACTAATTTGCGCCTGGCGACATATTTTTGGATGCAATCATATAGTACTGTTCATTCATTAAAAGGTTGACCAGCTCATGTGGGTTTTGTATCAAAAACACCCCCAAAAAAATTGCAAAGCAGTTTATTGCACTGAACTGGTGGTTCCTTTCCTTTTGTACCTTTACTGGGGTTACAGTTACAAATAGGGCCACACTAGGGTACTTATGTGTCCTCTGTGGCCCTGGCCCAAGATTATAAAAGAGCAACTTATCTACACAGATTTTACATCGATCATATACTGTAAGTCCCTGCCCAGTAGAGTTTACAATCTGATGTCCCTATCACATTTATGGGCAATTAAGGGTAAATTATAAATGCAATTCTAAAAGCCCCAAAGGAATAAATAGAAAAGTGAGTTTTTCTGTGTTGAACTTTAATTTCACACCTTGATAAATCTGCCCCTAAATCCCAAATGCACCTAATCCTGTAGGTCACACACCAATACAGACTGTAAGCTCTAGGGTAGCAGGAACCTCCTTCCTTCTTTGTCTACTAGCATATGGCACTTAATCTTTGGAACTGTGTATATTTATATTTATTTATTGCAGGGTTAATCCCTCTATATAACACTGTAAAGTTTAGCTTTTACAATATTTGCTACATAAGTAAAGATAAACATACAACATGCGTATGTATTATAATATGTAGAATACATACCAATATATGCATACACCGTAACTCTAGAAACAATACACATTCCATATATAGTAAAATGTAGATGCACCTGGGCTGGTGTACCATAGCTACTGTAATGAACAGTGTGCAAAATGCAATGAGAATTTGTATTATTATTGATATAGCTCCATTACCTCTTGGGGTACCACTTGAAATAGATTGGATAGATTGGAGCCAGTGCAGTGTAGGGGATTGTATCATGCTAAATGCAACAACAACTGTAATCTGTGCTTAAATTAGCATATGTGTTTACTAGACTGAACTGCCCCTTTAATGAGACAGCTAACTAAATTACATGTTTTGAAAAACAGTGCTCCATGTAGCCCTTCTTGCTGCACATGCATGTCCTTTATCTGGTTTTGGCTTCAAAGCTTTTTGGTAAATCCAAGCAAGCATTTCACAATTGATTAAGGATAATTTGCTCACTAGCCTATGATTGGGGGTTCAGTCTTGAAAGCGTTTCCTTGTGGAACAACGTTGTACAGTATATACAGTATATTGATGAAGAGTAGTAAAACATTTTAGTAGTGTAAGTGATGGGCAACGTCCAGTGCATGGTCCATCAGTTGGGTGCTAGGAGTAGTAATTTGGTAACATCTGTGAGGGCTCTGGTTTCTCATCCCCACTTTCCTCCATTGAGTTTTCTTCCCTAATACTTTTGGTTCACATCTGGTGCCATCAAACCAAGGGCCAGATAACAGTGCAGGACTAACACCAATGGGAACAAACCTAACTGTAGCTCCTAAATCCCCTGGGATTAATTTAATTAAGGTGAGTACGATTCTGGATGATGTAATCCATTGGCAACAATAATCCTCACTGTATGAAACCTTTGCATTCCCACAGGGGACGTGGTGGTGTCCCTCCAGCACCTACAGGAGTACCAAGAGGGGCACCTGCTCCCAGAGGTGTAACACCAGCGAGGGTATCCTCTGCACGCGCCCGCGGACTGGTGGCCACAAGAGCAAGGGGCATTCCACCACCAGCAGGGTATCGGCCTCCACCTCCAGTTCAAGACACCTATGGAGAATATGTGAGTGCTTTGTTTGGATATGATATATTAATTGCACGTCTAGGGGGCAGTATTATTTATCATATAAAGACCAATTCAGTCTTGTCATCTCAGCACATGGAAATGATAATACTGAAATGAAGGTGCCACAGCAGCTCCTGTTAATTCCCAAGTTTTTGTTTTGCTTTTACCATTCTCCCATAACGTCGCACATAACTCTACTAATCGTGCTCTTACAATGAGTGGGACAAACTATGTCAACAGTCTAAGAGCTGGTGCCAAGCCCATGAACTGGGATTAAAATTAAGACACAACACACATTTGTGCTGCTCTGTGATTTCCATTGTTGGTGTGAATGGCCATGTTTGGGGGACAACACCAAAACCTTAGTACAAAGTCTTAACCACAGCTAATTAACCCAGGAATATGCATCCAAAAGTTGACTTTACATTGAAACATGATGCTTTTGGAAAAGGGAGTAAGATTTTCCTTTCCTATTTAGTCATTATAATAAAATATTTATTTCCTGTAGTTGAACAAACTCTTTTGGTTAAAACAATTAGTTACCCAACAGCAGGTGAGATATTTATATTAACATTCCTTCCAGTGACTTATTTATAGCATAGACATCTTTCTTAGGGTTTTTTTTACTCATTTTTAATGTGTGGCAAAAAGTCCTAAATTAAATGGAATGGTTTTGGTAGACCTTTGTTAGTGGATGCATGTTTGTGCCATAAAATTTTATTGGAATATGCCCTCTGTTGCTCTATGTACAGGTATGGGACCTGTTATCCAGAATGCTCAGGACCTGGGGTTTTCCGGGTTAACAGATATTTCCGTAATTTGGATCTTCAGGCCTTAAGTCTACTAGAAATTAATTTAAACATTAAATAAACCCAATAGGCAGTTTTTGCTTCCAATAAGGATTAATTATATCTTAGTTGGGATCAAGTACAAGCGACTGTTTTATTATTACAGAATAAAGTGAAATCATTTTTAAAAATTTGGATTATTTGGATAAAATGGAGTCTATGGGAGACAGACATTCCGTAATTCAGAGCTTTCTGGATATCGGGTTTCCGGTTAAGGGATCCTATACACTGCTCTGACCATGTGTTAAAAGATACTGATTAAAGATGGGCAGAACAAAAACAATATTTTAGGGGAGTGTGTTTTATTAACATTCAAATTAAAATTTTTGGCCACAATTAAATTTTTTTTTTTTACATAAATTATGTTTTTAAAAACTCAAATGTTTGGTATTTCTGAAGCACAAAAAAAATTGAAAAACTCGAAAGTAAAACTTTGACAAAAAAATGTGTCAGCGGGAGTTGTCCTAGGCAAAATTCAAGCCATTTTGAAGTTTTTTTTTGAGCATATAAACTCACAATTTTTTTTTCTATGATTGTATTCAATCGAGTTTTTTATATTCTGATGTTTAATTAATAAGCAACCATTCTAGTTTTTTTAAATTGTGTGTTTATTAGAAGTAGAAAAAAACTCACAAATGTAATTTTTAATAATTAAGCTCATGGAGGTCAAGTGAGATGGTAGATCTTAGGTTGGTGGAATTTAAAGTTCAGTGATATTATTCTAAAGGTTAAGTTCAGGCCTACCATGTTTAGATCAGCCAAGCGTCAAGCCAAGCCAAGTATCATGGTGCCAAGGAGGTTCTAGTAACCGTGTTTCAGAGTTTAAAGTCAGTTACTGACTGAGCTTGTCATTTCAGGCTTGCAAGGGACTCCATTGTTCCTGTGTTCTGCCTTTTCTTCAATCACCCTAGAAAAGACCATGACTAAGGGATCGTTATCCAATGCACTGGGCCATGGCCTCACCCAAAAATGACTTGTCAACTATATACCCATATACCCAGTTATAGAAGTTTGCCCACAGCAAAAACATATCCCTGTGTTCATTAGGAATAACCTGTAGGGCTGCTCATAGACAGAGAGATGCCATCACACTAATATTCCAGCAGAGGTATCCTCCATACTAGGCTCCATTAAGCAGGAATGGCCCCCAAAGTTTGTCCATAGCCTGTACAGAGAGGACTCAGCACATTTTTGCAGGAATTGTTCCAAGCATAGTGATCCTTTATTTCACTTTTGGCTCATTAAGACAAGTCCTCATTTAATGAGAACTAATGAGCTGTGGTGTGCTGATAACTACACAGTGTTTCATTGATTTGTGCTTGAACATGTGCAGCTCTATAACAGAATACCTATCCTCCTGAGCCGGCACTTTCATAGAATTCTTTATGGCTTGGCCTGTACCTGACAGTAAAGTAATGGAGTGCGACTGTACAGCGACTGTACACTGAATTATATGATGTGGAACAGTGCTTAGAACTGCAGTTATAGGACTCACTAATACAATTGTTGTGATAAATACCCCCTGGAAAAAAACTATTATTGAAATAATTCAGCCTTCTTTGAAGAAGACCACCGCTGCTTGCATGGAGATATCAAAGAGAATCTTTTAGATGATAGTCTACAGTTTATTATAGTATAGGTATGGGAACCGTTACCCGGAAACCTGTTTATCAGAAATCTCCAAATTACAAAAAAAGGCCATCTCTCATAGACTCAATTTTATCCAAATAATCCAAAAAAATTTCAACAAAATGATTTATTTTTTCTCTATAAGAATAAAACAGTTGCTTGTACTTGATCCCGACTAAGATATAATTAATCCTTATTGGAGGCAAAAACCAGACTATTGGGTTTATTCAATGTTTATATGATTTTCTAGTAGACTTAAGGTATGAAGATCCAAATTACAGAAAGACCCGTTATCCAGAAAGCCCCAGTTCCCGATCATTTTGGATAACAGGTCCTACAACTGCAATTATATTTGATTAATGAGCTTTAGGGATGCGCTGTATTGAAAAACAGATGGTACAGGTATAAGCGCTGAAGGGCTAAGGGGCACAAAATAGTGACCCTTAGGGCCCATACTCCATCCAGAGATGATGCAACTTTTTTTTTTTGCAGCCGCATATGGGGCAATTGAAGTCAGGAAACCCAATAGCACAACTGTTTCCCAAGGCCCCACCCCTGAGGATTATACCCTCATGCTTTAACATAGGCAATATACCCCCAATCCCTGAGACAATACCACTGAAAATCCATGGTAGGCTGATCTAAGGAAATGGGACCTTGCGCCTGTTAAGAAAAGACCCCCTCCACACCCACTTCTTCCTAACCTCTGCTCCAACTCCCAGCACCTCACATCCCCCAGTACCCAAGATTATCTTATCCTTACTAAGGAAAGGGACCTACTATCTCCCTGTCCCTTCCAAACCCAGTCAAGTCTCCTTCCCGCAAGGTAGTTCTGTACATGCACAATATATATACCCTTTAAACAGGGGAGAAATATGTCTATGTCCATGTGCCACACAGGTATTGGACCTGTCATCTAGAATGCTGGGGACCTAAGGTTTTCCATATAAGGAATTTTTCTGTAATTTTGATCTCCATACCTGAAGTCTACTAGAAAATCATGTAAACATTAAATAAACCCCTTGGCTGGTTTTGCCTCCAATAAGGATTAATTATATCTTAGTTGGGATCAAGTACAAGCGACTGTTTTATTATTACACAGAAAAAGGAAATCATGGGAGATGGCTTTCCCATAATTCGGAGCTTTCTGGATAATGGGGTTCCGGGTAACGGATCCCATACCTATATATCATGCAAATAATTGGGATATTGTGCGGTGGCCATTTCCCTGCTTTTATTAAATATAATAATTCCACAAGGAAAACTCAATGTATTTGAATAGAAATGGTTACTAGAGCGAGTGGGCCTACGGGGAACACAATGGTGATCTGCAGTAATCCCTGTGTGTTAATGCCTCCCCGAAAAGGTTAGTAACAATGCTGTCAGGCCATTTGTCACAGCCAAGTGTTTTTCTGCTGTGCCGAATGTAATAAAACAGGGTTCAGCTGAGATGTTATATGGGCTGTCAGGAGCCTGTCCCCAGTGGCAACGTGCTTTTGGTTTGTGCAGTTAGTATTGGAAATCAGTGCAGCCAGTGGAAGGGTTATCCCATAATCACAAAGCATTGCCTAGGCACGCCTGTGATTTTATAATATGAGCCCCGGGGCTCTTAGTTATAGACATTATTAGCCATTGGTTGTCATCATTGCAACTGCACTTGTGAGAACTCTGCCACCCCTACATCTCTACTTGGAGGAGCACCAAATGCTACAAAATAGAATCAGGGTAAATGTTTATGAATCTGGGTCTTTCATCACTCATGGGTGTTAGCGGCAGATTCATTAAACACCCAAAGGAAGTCAATCAAATGTTTTTGACTGAGCGGCGTTGATGGATGGATATTTAAATAGATGAATAGGCATTTTTCATTTGTTATTGTGATGTAATGGTGTTTGTGGCAGTTCATTAGAATTATATAGTTCTCTATAGTGATGCTCAGGTCTAACAGTTGTTCAGGGCCCCCCAGCTTATAACAAGGTTATATGGATACACTAGAGTAACAGCCATTTAATCCTATTTTCAGGAATACATAATAATTTATAAATTACTTCTGTTTCCAAGACCAAAATAGACATTGTCCAGAAATCCCATCCTCGTTGTCCTTCAGATGGCCTCCTGTCTACTTTAACTTTGAGAGGCAGGACAGGTTGATAAGGACAAAGATCTAGCTTGGTAACATAAGGTGACCATACACAGGCAGATAAACAGGTTAACGTGTGCGAGACGTCACTGGGTGACTAAACCAAAAGTCTGGCTCCCGCTGCTGCAGACCAAGAGCCAAACCTGTCGGCAACTAAATCCACACAGGGTTTAGGTACATTGAATGTTACTTTCCCAGACCACACCTCTCCCTCACTCACTGGCTTAAAGGGATACTGTCATGGGAAAAAAATATTTTTCAAAATGAATCAGTTAATAGTGCTGCTCCAGCAGAATTCTGCACTGAAATCCATTTCTCAAAACAGATTTTTTTATATTCAATTTTGAAATCTGACATGGGGCTAGACATATTGTCAATTTCCCAGCTGCCCCAAGTCATGTGACTTGTGCTCTGATAAACTTCAATCACTCTTTACTGCTGTACTGCAAGTTGGAGTGATATCACCCCCTCCTTTTCCCCCCAGCAGCCAAACAACAGAACAATGGGAAGGTAACCAGATAACAGCTCCATAACACAAGATAACAGCTGCCTGGTAGATCTAAGAACAACACTCAATAGTAAAAACCCATGTCCCACTGAGACACATTCAGTTACATTGAGAAGGAAAAACAGCAGCCTGCCAGAAAGCATTTCTCTCCTAAAGTGCAGGCACAAGTCACATGACCAGGGGCAGCTGGGAAATTGACAAAATGTCTAGCCCCATGTCAGATTCAAAATTGAATATAAAAAAATCTGTTTGCTCTTTTGAGAAATGGATTTCAGTGCAGAATTCTGCTGGATTAGCACTATTAACTGATGCGTTTTGAAAAAAACATGTTTTCCAAAGACAGTATCCCTTTAAGTAAATGGGAAAAGGAAGGTGGTGTCTCGCAGACACGCCGAGCCCTGTACAAAACAGTTGCCGACAGGTTGGCTGTTGGTCTGCAGCAGCGGGAGCCAGATTTTTGGTTTAGTCACCCAGTGACATTGTGACGTCACGCACACGTTAACGTGCGGTTATGTCACTGCGTGCAGTCGGCGCGACGAAGCTCTGTTCATCTCTGCTCGGGCTGCGGGCCAGTCTAAAATTGAGAACGGGCCACAATTGGCCCACAGGCCGTAGTTTGGACATGCCTGCTTTAGAACTCTGTCCACCCAAGCATTTTGGGTCAACCATCCTGTGTACTAGGAAATAGTTGTTCCCTAAAAAAATCCATT
The DNA here is from genome assembly GCF_017654675.1 of Xenopus laevis. Classification (NCBI taxonomy): domain Eukaryota; kingdom Metazoa; phylum Chordata; class Amphibia; order Anura; family Pipidae; genus Xenopus; species Xenopus laevis. The sequence goes on from NC_054381.1 coordinate 156,057,699, forward strand.
AAACTTTGCCTACTTAGCTGAGGAATCTGCAGGTTCTTTATAAATAAATTATTATTTTGGTAGTAGCCCCTGTAGGCTACACTGTTGCTTGGCACCTGGTCTATCAATAGGGTGTTTGCTAAACAGTCTTCAAAGTTTTCCCAGTAGCTCCCCATCTTGGATCTTGTTAGTTTATTTTTTTGTGTGCCAGTGGCATTGCACATGCTCAGTGAGCTCTGGGCTGCTGTTTGAAAGTTTAGGGGTCGTCACAAATCATTAATCAGAAAATGTGCTTCATCTGCAATAGAAGCTAATGCTACAGGGTTGATTATTAAATCCCAAAGCATGTAATGTGAATGAATTCCTAATTAGCCTTGTATTGTAACTTTTCTATTGTGGATACATAGTATACTGTGAGTCAGCTCCTAAGCCAAGTAACAGCTTTTAACTGCAATACAATGACATTAATTTTGCCAGGTATATTTGTTAATAGTTACAGGGGTGGATCGGTGATAGCTATTTAAAAGGAACTCAATCTTGTAGGTCAGTTTTTCTGACTTTAAAGTCTCCATCACTGGATCTATTGTGGCTTTTCTGTGTTGCAGACACAGAGCAGTGGAAATGAAAAATTCTCTGGGTGATGCAATATGGAAAGAAATGCTAAAAATGACTAGAGTGACGATAGCAAGTTGCATTGGGTTCCCTTATATAACTTATCCCTCTGATTTTATTGATGGCACAGTTTAGCCATCATGAAATTGATCAGCCCGGTGAAATAAAACTAGAATATAATAGTGGAACAATAGAAACTTCTTCTGCCCTAGGCATAAGTGGCAAGAATAATAAATACAGGCCGTAAAGTCAGTTATTTTCCATGTACTACATATATCTGCAGACAGCAGTGCATTAAAATGTAAATGAGTCTCTGAAACAAAGGATAATTGATTCAACCATATGTCTTGTGGGACAGGTTCTGACCAACGATAGATTAGTTAACTAGTTATAGGTGGTTGTGAATTAATGGATTTAGGGAATATTCAATTGTAGAATTTCAGATGAGTCCCAGGTAGCAATGCATGAACCAATATGGTAGGGCATCTTGGTCTACATTATCACACTTTGAGGTTGACGTGTGATATTGGTGATGCATTTGGGTGCACCATAGGACGTAAGTTGGACAGATTGTCCTGACCTGTCCTGATGGATGATGTCTCTTCTCTATGCAAGTATAAGGTGGCAGCAGATCTTCATTGATAGGGGTGCAACTCATTTGGTTAAAAAAAAAAATCTCATCAAATCATGTGGCGCCTGGTCTCACCAGTTTCATAACTCAACTTCCAGCCTTCGTATGGTCTTTCTTGCACAACAAATACACTTATTATATGGCCTTTATGCCCTCTATATATGACTGCCAGAGGGTGCTCTCAATGATTTTGTTGAAATGAAGTCTTCCCCCATGCCATTTGTTGCCATATAATGAACTTTATTTACTGAAGTTTACTAAACAGGTTTGTTGGGACTTTAACTGATAGACTCTGGCTGCTCTTTATTGCCCTCCAAGAAGATGGTGGGCTCTGTACAGAAAAATGGCTAATTTGTAGCAATGTTCCTTTTTTTTAGGATTATGACGACGGCTATGGCACGGCTTATGACGAACAGAGTTACGACTCGTACGACAATAACTATAACTCACAAGGACAAAGGTAAGGAGAAACCCTCTGTTATATGTCTTCAGGTTACTTGGGGGCCTTTGTGAAATAAAAAGATTTTTGAATTTTTTTAAAAATGAAGTTCAGGTTAATTTTAAAGGGAACGTGAATTTTAAAGTGAAAGTGAGCCTGAAAGCATTAAAATATTGCATTGATCCTATTCACAACAGTACGGCTCAAGCAACTTGCGCCAAGTACCAATGCGCCCCTTCAGCTTGCAATATGGATTGTGGGTAGTTACACACATGGACACAATGGAAGCCTGGAATTGCTGGTTGTAATTGCAAGGTTTTCTTAGAGGCTTGGATCTAAATGCCTACTGGAAATGACAAATGCAGTAAGAAACACTTCCTGCAAATTGTGCACAATTGGCTCAATCCCATTAATTGGTGAGGATACATGTTGTAGATGCATCACACACAAATTGCAGTGGAAACGTCTTAGCAGTTGCCCACTATTGCACTGATATTCCGGTAAAATATACTGCATTGTGGGTAAAAAACATAGCAATTTAAAACATGGCAATTTGTTTCAGAATTGGGCACTTTTGCACATTGTCCTGCACAACTAAATTATCCCTTATCTATTTCAGAACTGCACTGCTTTATTATAAACTCCTGGGTCTGCAAAAAGTGACACACCCTCTCCAAAACTAGACTCAACCTGACCTAGAGAGTTGTCATTATTTATGTCCCAGCACCCAACCCAACCAACTAGGATTTCAACCCTAAGGGTTTTCACCTGTCTGGTTCTGACCTGGACATCCCGGTCTCCATAAGGCTATCTGGGTCAAGACTGCCTTCCTGGTTTTCCCAATTAGGAAATCCAGATATGACTCTCCTTGAATGACATGTTGAATGGTCAATCACCAATTAACGCATCATAGTTCCACCCCCTTGTCCGCCTCCTGATGTCACTGACCCCTCCCTCTTATTTCACCACCTCTCCTTCTGATGCCCCTGCTTGGACTTATAAAAGTAAAATTATGTCAACCCTGCACTCATGTCTGATGTGAACAGAGGCAAGCAGTGGGCAGAGTTTGTCCCTTCACCTGCCTACAACTCACTAAAGATGTGTTTTGCCGTCCCAAACCTGTCGGACATGGGAGTACTGTCGGTCTTGGGCTGGCTTGCACATCACTATCCCAGAGGCAAGGCAAGGTGCAAAGTAAAAAAAAAAAATAGGTTCAATGCTCCATGTTTTTTAACTCTATCCTTCATGTAGACGAATTGCCTGCATTTGCCCCATGACAACAGTTCTGCATGAGTTTGGCAGTGATGTATTCATAAGGGGGAAGGGGGGCTGCATTATGTAGATGTTCCCCCTCCTGCCCTCCATATCATGCAGTATGACACTGTATTTTGCATTTAACTCTGAATTTTCAATCTAGCATTAAATGCAGAAAACAACCAGATCTCACATACAGTATCAGAAGAACACTAAGGGGTGTGCGTTCTCCGCATTTGCAAAGTAAATGACCCTCCTGTCCCGCCACCTGAAATTTTGGGGTATTATCTTAACGCTGTGCCTGTGTCCTAAGAGTGTGTAAGAATTATAGCTCAGCCTGGGGGGCCTTTAACTCCATTAGTCCTTTAGGATCCTGCAGAAAGAGAGAGAGAGAGAGGCACATGAGCACCAGGAGTTAAAATCCCCAATTTCCCATAGTGTGTGTATTTCTTAGAATTTGTAGTGCCTTGTGCCAAATGTAGCCATTCATAAAGATATTGCCATTTTGCTTTATCCACTGATATGACACATATAAGGAGCACTATCGTTTCATACTTTATATCATTTAAAAACATTTCAGATGTGTTAAACAGTTTGCTGTAACGTTCTGAACCCACACTAGAAGTGCCGTACCGACAATAGTTTAATGCCCAGTGGAGACAGGCTGCACCCCTGCCAACATCCTATCACTGGGAGTTGGTATGACGGCTGCCAATTCCAGCTGATGGACATGTTAACCCCTCTGCCTCGCAGCTGTTTGAAAGGCCATGCGTCGCTCTTGGTTGGAGATGGAATCCGATGACGTTTACATTTGTAGGGCCGTGACTTTGACCTCCCTGTTGTAGCAACAGCTGCCCATGCGAGCAACATCTGCAGCGAGCGGCTTTATTCCTAAGCACGACGCTTTTATCTGGTGACTGCAGATTGCTTATTTTATTGGCGGAGAATTGAAAATCCATAATCACGGCTCAGCGTCGCTGTCTCTTGCAACAGAACCGAGCGAGATTTATTCTCAAAGGAAAGCCTATTTTCATTTTATGATCCCTCTGTTTCAAACCCTACATCTGCGAAACGACCCGTTCTTCCCTGCGAGACTGTGAGACTTGGGGAACATTGTCTTCCATGGTGTAAATGAAGCACCAAGCACATTTGAGCCAGAAAATAGATGCTAAGTGTTGCCTTGTGGGTGTATGTGTAAATGTGCTGCAGGTCGTGTCTTGTTCTTATTGCTTTTATTCTTGCATTTGTCTTATTGTGTGTAGGATTTGATCATTAGCATGAACAAAACCCCCAGCATAAGTTTCCATTAACCCAATGACACATATCCAAAGCCCTTTCAAAGGAAACATCACCCTTCAGATTCATAGAGTTTTGTTGCGAGAAATCATGTGATTGTGCTTTGGTCAATGTACATTTAGCACTTTGCACTTGGCTCTGCTTCTTGCTTTCTAAGGTGCAACTTTTTGAACTTCTAGAATAGAAAAGGTGGATCTATTTTTGGATATAGGACTGCCTACACGTGGTCCCTAGCTAGACTAGGGAGCCCCTAGAGGCAAGATTCAAGAGAACCCCTCCTTACAGAGCAACAAATATGGGTCATTTACTTATGACCTGGATTCAAGTGCAAGGACACCAAGGGGCTCCCATGTAAGGAGACCCATTACTTCTATTTTGTATTTACATTTGTCCTGTACTGCATACAATCAAATGCTGTAGGTTGAAGTTCCCAAAGTATCTTCTCCTCCCCTATGGTGGGCACAAAGCAATGGATGTGGGTGCCAGTATGTGTTTCTGCTGTATTGTTGGTAGAGTCGTTACAATTGTGATGATGAAGCTCATCTAGAGTTATGTAGACTGACTAATTATTGTGCAACATTACATCTCTTAATAAGTATGTCCTGCTGCTTTCTGTTGGATTTATATGCCAAATCCCTGTATGTAAATAGTGAGAAGTCCATCCCAACTACTTCTCTGTTCCAGTAGGACCCTTAGACTTTTGACACATGCCCATAAATCTCCTGTCGCAGCTTCACTACTAGTGCACTGTGGTGGTCCAAATGCACCATGTACCAAAGGTAATGTTCTCAAATTAGCTTCTTGTGTTGTGTTTATACTGTATGTTAGATAAAGATGGGGAACATAAAGTATCTAGTATAGGGGTCCCCAACCTTTTTTTTAAACTCATTCAAATGTAAAAAGAGTTGGGAAGCAACACAAGCATGAAAGATATTCATGGGTGGTACCAAATAAGGGCTGTGATCTGTTAGCCCCCTATTTGGACTGGCAGCCTACAGGAGGCTCTGTTTAGCAGTACACCCATTTTTTTTATGCAAACAGAACTTGCCTTCAAGCCTGTAATTCAAAGATAAGCACCTGCTTTGAGGCCACTGGGCGCAACATCCAAGAGGTTGGTGAGGAACCAAGCAGCCCTGGTTGGGAATCCCCGATCTAGTATTATCTTAGACTAAAGCAACTGGGCTTGAAAAATTCACTACTGATCTGAGAGTCTTCTTCAGTTCTGTTACTGTATCTTATGACCTGGATCAAAGAAAACCTTCACAGATAAATTGCACGTATTGTTGATAACGTCTGTTAATGCAATCGGGTATTTACAATAAGAAGTCATTACTTTTGCTGAACATTGTGATGCCCATGTCTTAACATATTTATTTATGTATTTATGTATTACCCATAACTAGTGATGAGTGAAAATGTTCACCAAGTTTAGTTGTGCAAATGACGCCCATTGACTCTAATGGGTGAAAGAAATAGTTGCACGTCATAGACTTCAATGCATTTCGGTGAATTTTTGCAGTTTCACGAATTTTCAAAAAACCAAAAGGGGTCAGATTCGCCCAACACTAACCATAACAACCAATAAGGTCTCACTTTTCATATTATCGTGCAGTTTAGAGAATTTCTGGTTGGTTGCTATGGGTTCAGTTTTAGTAAATGAAAGAAAATCTAATATAACACGCACAGTAAGGTACTTTGAAGTGTGCTGCATCTTAATAAGTTATAGACTCATTTCTACTTGGTTTTTCATGTATACAACGTTAATGGGAAGCAGAATTGCTTCTGCCAGTTCCCCACATATATTGTAATGTTGCAGAACATTTAATTTTCTCTGGGTTTAAATCTGTAGGATTGTACAAGCAGAAGCTTACCATATAGCTGCGTGACATCTGTCTGATGTACATCTCCAGATAGGTAAACATGCAGAAGAGCAGAGCTTTGTTTGTCAGCTCACGTTTCCCGTGCTCTAGAATGCCCAATATTTATAAAAGCCGGCTTGGAAATACCTACACTGTATGGAAGAGATACTCACCGGGGAGCTGAACTACATCATTTGGCTTTGGCACTGCCATCTGCTTAATGGCAGTGAACAACTGCAGAGGTACTTATGATCGGCCATTCATTGCACTGACAGATGCTGCCGCCTTAACGTGTCAGGGAAAGAGTCCTGTCAAGAAAATGTATGGCGTTGTGCAAGGTTGCAAGGCACCAAATGAGCCCACAGTTGATTTTTCATCTTGTTAATGATCAGGAATTTTGTTTACTCGTCTTAACTTTGTTTTGGAGCATATGTTTTAGTGGACTAATGATTCAGAACTTATAAGGCGTGTATTGGATCTAAGCAGTGCTGTGGAATTAGCTGGATTCTTCTGAATAAAGATCTGGGTTTTTTATAGAAAGTTCATGTAAACCGAAGCATGACCTTTGCATAGAACAAGACACAACATTATATACGCACAACATTATATATGCAGTCCCAAGGTATAATGAATATTGCATTTTGTATCTATGGAGGCAAGGGGTTGATTTCTTAAGAGGTGTCTCCAACTTGTCAGGCCTCACCTGTCCAGAGTCCAGATGTGAGGAGACGAGGTCCAGCAGGAGTGACACAAGATATAGCAGACGACAGTAATCAGGTGGAGTAGGCAGATGAATAGTCGAGGGGCGGGCCGGGTCGGTGCAGGCGGAGTTCAGTCGTAATCGGGAAGCAGGCCGAGGTCGAATGCAGGCAGAGTTCAGTCGTAACGGATAAACAGGCTGGGGTCAAATGCAGGTGGAGTTCAGTCGAAGTCGATATCCAAAGCCGAGTCAAAACCAGAATCAAGAGTCAAAGTTTCCAAACGTTCAGGAGCAGGTTAAATTATCAACAAGCACAGAGCCTTTCCTTGAGCGCCCTTTTAAAGGGGTATTTTGGCGCCAAACGTAATGACGCCTGCGTCCTGCGTCATCACGCCGCGCACGTTCACGTTAGTGGGCGTTTTTGCGCCCGCGTCCGTTTCGACACGCGAAGACGCATGCGCATTTGCGCCGGCGTCCGTCTTGGCGTGCGCGCTCATGCGAGCTGAGTCCTCACACAACTACAGCCAGATCATTTGACATTGTGACATTTCAGTGTTGTTGTCCTATTTTGTCTTTTTTTACATACTTATACACAGACCTTCTAAGTGAGAATGGGGCACATCTACTATGAGACTGGTTATGTCTGGGCGAGGACCTAGCCTCAAGTGGCACTCCTGAAGCACTAACCAATATCTAGTCTAGGGCTGAGTTACATGTGCTCCCACTGAAAGGTTGTATTTTCGATACAGCACAATACAAGAGCTCTGCTTGCACTTGCAAATCACTTCCACCTAACCTTATTTGGCTCATAAGCCAAAGTGGGCATTAGGGTGAGTCATAGGAGCTTTGGGTGCTGCTTCCACTGAGAACACCCCTGGATCACCAATGGTCTTACCAGGCTATTGAAATTGGTCACTGAAAACATTTAGACTTTCAAAACTACAGGGCTCATTTATGAACACAAGTGTAAGTGCAAAACACACAATGGTGTGCTATGTTTTGCACATAGTTACAGCCAAAGGTGCAAAGTACAGGCATAAGCCCTGGAATGAACATCTTGAGATGATATTACTTCCAGGGCTACTTAGCATGTTGTGCCTACTGATTGCACCTAGTGAAACTCACTCTAATGCCATTATGCCACACACATGTATTCATTTATTTGTAGGCACATCTCTTACAGAGTTAGTGTAGGTTCTCTTGCCTTGGTAAGATTATTCATATCGGCACTGGGAAACCTAGGCAGATTGGGTTAATCTAGGAAGCTCTGTACCAAATGCACTACACAAAGCCTGCTTGGTTTTTTCAGTGAAGCAGAATGCACTTTCCAAGCCTCTGTCTTCATTGCATACATCTATCTCCATCTGTCACTGGTGACACTGCAGTTTGTAGCAATACTGATGGCTCAGCTTTATATGACAGAGGAACGCTCTAGAGAAGCTTGTGACATGTTATGCATGCCAGTTCATTTGTATTACAAGAAGAATTTGATGCAGGGCCTTGTACTGATACAAAGGGATATGAGGGCATATCTCCGTCGGTTTATTTGATAGTCTTGGTGGCATAACCAAGTGGGTTCTCCAGCATCTGCTTCCATTCAAAGGGAATGAGTTGTGGTCATTAAGTAGTATAGTCAAAATATTAAACATACTCCTGAGCTGTGAATCTATCATCTGTCTGCTTTGTTATATAACAATCAGTTCTGTTGTGATGTATACTAGTTAACTATTCACCAAAACATACCACCCCAGCCACATAGCTGTACCCCTATAAAGTGTAGGGGACTCATAGGCTCCGGAAGTACCTTTTCAGTTACCTATGCTCTTTGGGAGGGGAAGCGTCCTTTATTGAACCATGGGTATTAAAAATAGGTCCTGCCTTTAGTGTATTTAATAGGAGGGAGAACGCAACTCTTCCTCTTTGGGCTCCACCTGTTACCAGAAGTTGATGCTGCTGGGGAGCCTGGGAGCAGAAAGCCCCAGTAAAGATTTGTGCCCCTTATTAAAATTGTGAAACAGGGACTGAATGAGGTTTTAGTTAGTGACAGTTCCAGCTCATGTCTAAGTTCACCACAGTGGTGTAAAGGCAGGAATCAGCATATTTTAGCAAGAATATCACTAATGGGGGAGGGGGTCCCCAATTGTGAGCCACATTCAAATGCAACAAGCATGAAAAAGGTTCCTGGGGTTGTGATTGACTATTTGGCAGCCCCTATTTGGACTGGGAGCATATAGGAGGATCTGTTTGGCAGTACACCTGGTTTTTATGCAACTTGCCTCCAAGCCAGGGATTAAAAAAATAAGCACCTGCTTTGAAGCCACTGGGAGCAGAATCCAAGAAGTCGGTGAGCAACTGGACTGAGGTAGCTCTCCTGGTGATACTTTGCCTAAAGTGAAAGGACAGTCTGCTGGAAAGGGGCTCAGACTTCCTGAGAAACTTCCACTGGAGGGAATCCAGGTCGCTAGCTTTTACAGTATCTCTCGGCTGGTGACCTTAAACCTTTACAAGTCCAGTCTCCTTAATGGTACTGTTATCTATTTCTCAACCTCATTATACCAAGTAGAGAACTTTAAGGGATACTGTCATGGGGAAAAACATTTTTTTTCAAAATGAATCAGTTAATAGTGCTGCTCCAGCAGAATTCTGCACTGAAATCCATTTCTCAAAAGAGCAAACAGATTTTTTTATATTCAATTTTGAAATCTGACATGGGGCTAGACATTTTGTCAATTTCCCAGCTGCCCCCAGTCATGTGACTTGTGCCTGCACTTTAGGAAAGAAATGCTTTTTGGCAGGCTGCTGTTTTTCCTTCTCAATGTAACTGAACGTGTCTCAGTGGGACATGGGTTTTTACTATTGAGTGCTGTTCTTAGATCTACCAGGCAGCTGTTATCTTGTGTTAGGGAGCGGTTATCTGGTTACCTTCCCATTGTTCTTTTGTTTGGCTGCTGGGGGGATGGGATCACTCCAACTTGCAGTACAGCAGTAAAGAGTGATTGAAGTTTATCAGAGCACAAGTCACATGACTTGGGGCAGCTGGGAAATTGACAATATGTCTAGCCCCATGTCAGATTTCAAAATTGAATATAAAAAAATCTGTTTGCTCTTTTGAGAAATGTATTTCAGTGCAGAATTATCCTGGAGCAGCACTATTTACTGATTCACTTTGAAAAAATTTTTTTTCCCATGACAGTATCCCTTTCACACTAAAAACCTGGATTACTAATGTAATATTGATGAAAACATTACTTCCTTCACTCTTTCAAATAATTAACCAGTTGGGATCTAGTTAAAGCTCCAAAAATTCCTCCCCCACATTTTACTGTATGGCCCTGCCCAGAATAATCTTAATTACATCTCAGATATCCTTCATCAAGTGTACCTCTTACACTAAATATAGTTGATAATTATCACCTGTATCTTGTTGGAAACAGGAAGCCCGTTAATGAATCTGTTAATGGTGGCAAATATTTAATATGAGATAGTTTTCAGCTGCTCACTTGTGTCTCTCGTAGCTCTCTGGTCGTCTGACAGGGTGAGATCTGGAAATGACACTCATCTCAGAGGAGCTTTTGGCATCTCTAATATGAAATCAAATGAGTTTTTGTTGCATTTGCACACCTTTAAGCATGTGTTTTGGGATTCTGACAGGCTTAATAGGAATGAAATTGGGGCTCAGGTGCAGTAATCTTCAAGCTTGATAGAATTCGGCACATTTCTACCAAGTGTCAATTTCACTTGTCACCATCAAACCTTAAAATAACATGAGGCCAACCTAAAGTAACTCTTGAGAGAAATATATTGTCATATGTGTAAAAGAAATGGGCACACGGGAATCAATAGAATTTCTATTACTCTGCCGTCCATGAGGTGGTCCTACACATACACCAAGGGGCAGATATACAAAATATTAAACTGGAGAATCCAGATGGTCAATAACTTTCCTGACTGCCAGGAACATGTGTCAGATACTCAGGGGCCGATTCACTAAATTCGAGTGAAGGATTCGAAGTAAAAAAACTTCGAATTTCGAAGTATTTTTTGGGCTACTTCGACCATCGAATGGGCTACTTCGACCTTCGACTACGACTTCGAATCGAAGGATTTGAAGTAAAAATCGTTCGACTATTCGACCATTCGATAGTCGAAGTACTGTCTCTTTAAAAAAAATTCGACCCCCTACTTCGGCAGCTAAAAGCTACCGAAGTCAATGTTAGCCTATGGGGAATGTCCCCATAGGCTTTCCTAAGTTTTTTTGATCGAAGGATATTCCTTCGATCGTTGGATTAAAATCCTTCGAATCGTTCGATTCGAAGGATTTAATCGTTCGATCGAAGGAATAATCCTTCGATCGTACGATCGCAGTATTTGCGCTAAATCCTTCGACTTCGATATTTGAAGTCGAAGGATTTTAATTCCTAGTCGAATATCGAGGGTTAATTAACCCTCGATATTCGACCCTTAGTGAATCAGCCCCTCAGTATATATTTAACATCTGAAAGAGAATATGAATATAGGCTTTTTGGTCTCCTGCTGGTTAAGTAGAAACTCAACACATTCCTCTTGATATTTTCATGGTATTAAACTGACTTGGGTTTGTCTTGAGGAAACCAAGAGTGTGCTATGGATAAAGTTGTGCTAATCAGGTTAATTAAGATAGAATATTAAATGTTGTTGGAATGCTGTTCTGAATCTTCTCAGTCAGAATGACTTCTCCCTGGTATATTTATCTCTCGCTTCAGTTCATGGCAGTAACTGTCCTTTGTGATTTACTGTATAATGCTGGAGGCGCTACCATCTTTCAACAAATGTCTCTGCACTCTAGTACTGAATTACACTATTAATACCCAGGGGTGTTACATCTTTGCAGAAATCCATGTTGTGACGGTTCCTTTTCTATAGACAATTGAAGGGTTATGTGTGATGCTGTAATATGTGTATTGTGATCCATGTTGATAAACAGAGAATCCTATAGCTCTTGCATTTCTGGCTCGTTTTTCTTTTCTTAGTTAGAGAAAATAACAAAAAGCAAAGCAAAGGGGCATGTTCTGATATGGACCTCTTATATGAAAATCAGTTATGTTCAAAAATATATGTTTAGGTCTTATAGAGCCTAGTAGCTACTGACCAGCTCTCCGACCCAATAATGTCATTAATCTCTTGAAATAAACAATTTTCAGGCATTGAAAGTTAGAAAAGACTAACAGATTGAGCTATGGATGGCCCAAATAATTTCTTAGGATAGCTCAGATATCATATGATTTCTATACAGGTATGAGACCCGTGATCCAGAATGCTTGGGACCTGGGGTTTTATGAATAACGGATCTTTCTGTAATTTGGATCTTCATACCTTAAGTCTACTAGAAAATCATGTAGACATTAAAGGAGAAGGAAAGCTACGGAGGCATTTTATTGCCAATAGATTAGCTGCAATAGTGAAAGCTAGAATGCAATATTTATTCTGTAGAATGTTTTACCATACCTGAGTAAAAAGCTCTAGAAACTCTCTGTTTGTTTAGAATAGGCGCTGCAGTATTAACATGGTGTGACATCACTTCCTGCCTGAGTCTCTCCCTGCTCTGGGCTCAGATTACAGTAGAGAAGGGAGGGGTGGGGGGAGAGGAGCAAACTGAGCATGCTCTTGCCCAGGGCAAGGAGGTTTAAGATGAAAACAGGAAGTCTTATACAGAAGCCCATGAGTACACAATAGAAGGAAAGAAATGCAGTATTTATTTTGACAGGGGACTCAGAGCAACATTACTTTGGGGGTTTACTGGTATATTTAGATTGACCTTTCTGATAAGGTTTACTTAGTTTTAACCTTTCCTTCTCCTTTAAATAAACCCAATAGGCTGGTTTTGCTTCCAATAAGGATTAATTATATCTTAGTTGGGATCAAGTACAAGCTACTGTTTTATTATTACAGAGAAAAAGGAAATAATTTTTAAAAATTTGGATTATTTGGATAAAATGGTGTCTATGGGAGACGGCCTTTCTGTAATTCAGAGCTTTCTGGATAACGAATCCCATACCGGTACTGAATTTCTAGGGTTCTCTGCTTCAGATAGCTGAAAATATAATGAATTCTTATAAAATACTTATCCCAGAAGAGTCCAACATATTTTCAGGCATTTCATTAAACTAACCCTCAGGATAACCCCAAAAAAATCATTTGAGGTAGTTATTGCTCCATCCCTATATCCTGTTTAATGTTTATAAAATCCAGAACTGCTCTTTTATCCCATCACTGTACTACATAGCCTTGATACCACTCAATATAACACAGCCATCTACATACGTCTCTTCTCTCTTCTCCATCCAGTTGCTGCCCTCCAATTCTAGCCCATCACATACTTCTATGCCATTATAATGCAATGTTTGGTCTATGTCAATCCTGTTTTATTTCACAGAAATGTATAAATATCTTTCTCAGGGTGCTATTAGATTTTTTTGTTTTACGAAATACTAAGCTTTTTGTGCAGCAGCTTTCCAATTTGGAATTTCAACAGCTATATGGTTACTAGGATCCAATTTACTGTACCAAGCAGCCGGGGTTTGATTGGGAGGCTGGAGATAAATATGAGAGTAATAACTAATTAAAAGGAACAATAACAAAATAGTTGTTTGGGTGTAGAAGTTAAGACCAGCTAATAAAAATAGAACATTCTGTAACCTAGTAAAAGTTAACTCAAAGGCAAGCTACCTCACCAAATCCTTTTACATGTTTATAGTCATTTTTTTTCCACTGATCAATTTTCGTTTTAAATCAGATTTTATTCTTAGATTCTGTGACTGTAAAATCATTCCCAAAACACTAAAACCTCTTCTATGAAAATAAAACCTTTTCATGAGAAAGATTGTATTTTATGGTTGTGTTTTTTGTTTCTGTTTTACAGTACAGCAGATTACTATGATTATGGACATGGGCTTGGGGAAGATTCCTATGGTGAGTATCCCAGCTCTTCTATACTTTAGGAAAAAACGAGTGATAATATTATAGGTTTTGATTTATTTATTATTATTATTTTATGTTGTGTCAACATATTAGGCAGCACTTTACAGAGATGTACTGGAATGTTCATACACCTGAATGCTAAGATGGTCATGTGAATCTTATTTTTTAAGAAATGTAAAGAGACATTCATACGTGTATCTAATATTATGATTATACTGCCCTTTTATTTAACTACCTTCTATTGTTTCACATGTTTATTAATTCATATTTTAGTAAAGGCCAAAAAAGCACATTTTAAAAGATTCCCCTCACCATATTAGTGATATCAAGTCTACACAACAAGCTGTTTAGACTCCCTTATTGTTCTTCTACAACATTGATGTGTTAAAACCATATTCACTGGGCACCCCCAATCCACCAGCAAAATTTTTTTAAATTTTATCAGCTGTGAACTGTGATTTCATAGGAGAACTTAACCTAACAAAGATGGTGAAATAGACATACCATTGGTCAGTTTGCCTGTAGGGATGAGCAAAACGTTTTGTCTCAAAACTGATGCCCATAGACCCTAATAGGTGAAAAAATTAGCTGTGCGTCAAAAATTAGCCACATGTCAAAAATTTGTTGAGTGTCAAAAAAACTGTCGCTAATTCTCTTCCTTAAACTGTTATTACATTGTGAATTTTAATTGTGCATTGCCCACTTTTAAGGTTGAAGGTGTCGGAATCTTATGGAGCAAACATAACAACTGGCGCTAACTATAAAATTCGCAAGTCGGAAGTGGTCGCTAAATAGTTCCCGGGTTCGCGAAGACTATATTAAATTTGCTCAAAGGAAAATTTGTTCACACAAAGGCATAACTTTTCGCATTACAAATATTTTTTCCGTAACTGACTTTTATTACATTCCCCCATTAGAGGCTAAATTATTCAAATTCAAATTTGTATATTTTCTGTGATTTTAATTTTTGGAAGCAAAATTTAATTTTTTTTCAAATTTGCTAAACTTAAAATAAGAAAATATATATTTTTGAATGCAGTTAGAGAACTAAGCTTCTGTATAAGTCAATGAAAATTATTATTCCTATTTTCAAGCTATTTTAAAAATTAAGCTTAAAAATAAATTCAAGGTTTTGCAGAGTTTAAGCACTCACAAGACCTGAGGGCCAATTTATGACTGCTCGAGCTGAAAGGTCTAAGACAAGCATTTGTAGTTCTTTAATTTTAAACTTTTTTTTAATTACTCAAATTAAGGTTGAACAGTAGGATAGAAAAAGTGTTGTTAATATTTTATAAAGAATCATACAAATTGAGCACTCTTTACTTCTCAATTATCCTCCATTTGGAGGATAATATGTGCATTAGTGCAGCTCTGTTTCACCTTGGTGTCACGGATTTTCATGTTGATTGAGCTTAGTGTGACTAACACACTACTAGTGATGGGCGAATTTGCGCCGAAAAATTTGCATCCGTTTTCGATGCCGCCGTCCGTTTTTTTCCGAATTTTTTTTTACACCGGCGAATTTTCGCAGGCGTTTCGTGAAATTTTTCGCACAAATTTGCTGCGAATTCGCGCCTGGCGAATAAATTCCTCCATCACTACACACTACCTAAAATTCTCCAGTAGTACAAATATATCTTATATCTTTAAGGTGGTGATCACCAAACAGTGGCTCACAAGCAACATGTTGCTCACCATTTTTTTTTAAGGTTGATCCCAGTGGCCTCAAAACAAGTTCTCATTTTTAGATTCCAGACTTAAAGGCAATTTTTTTAGGCATAAAGATGGTTTTACTGTCAAATAGAGTGTCCTCCAGGTTGGAAGTCCCCACTTTTATTTGAATGTGGCTCATGAGTAAAAAAAAGGTTGGCGACCCCCTGCTTTCAGTCCATACGAAGAATTACGTTTAGAATAGTTTATTTTTTTGTTAATACAGAGAGGATTTAATTTAATTTTGAATAACTGATGTATTGCTGAATTATTCTTGGTAAGAAACCTGAATGGTTTCTGGTTTTGGTTTGAAAGAGGCAAGCTTTAACTTAAATAAACTAGTACCTCCTTTGTGGACATACTGTACAGTTAGATTACAGCCATTACTATTTTTTTTATTAGGGCAAGAAGATTGGGCTAACTCGAGGCACAAAGCACCACCTGCAAGAGCATGCAAAGGAACCTACAGAGAGCAGCCATATGCAAGATACTGATTGTACAGTCTGACGTTGTGAATTATCAAGTCTCCTCCAGCCCTGTATACTGTTCAAAGTAATTTTTTTCTATGAACACTCCCTTTATATTAAAATGTGCTAATTCTTTAAGTGGATGGACTGAACCAACTCTTTTTTTTTTTTTTTTTTTTTGAAAGACCAAATGAAAAAAAAAAACAAACAAACAAGTTGTAATATGACATTGTTATTTTTAGTCTGTATTTGAAAATAGGTGGTCAAAAGGATGAACTTAAATTTGATTAACTAGTGTTAAACAAGTTTAGACTTCCTAAATCTGTTAATCCATTCATTTAACATAAGCGTAATATTTTTATTTCATTTGCTACATTTCTCTTGTAAAACTGCATAAGGAGAAAACTACAAATGCAACTAACGTGGTATCTTTTTGTAACAAGTCATGAAATGTACTGTAGTGTTGAGCAAAATTTACTGTTGCTTAATACTAAATAAACTTTTGAAATTAAACGCATTGTGTGTGAAACGGTAATTTTATGCATTATTTTAAAAAAAAAAGTTATAAATAGTAGTAAACAGGAAAAAATATTCTTAACACTGATATTCATAAAAGGTTTACATTAAACATTGTGCAGTTTCTTTTTAAAAATTGGTATAAACTTAAATCTACTCTACGTTTCCTAAATGCTGGATAAAGTATCCAAATGGTATCGCAATTAACACTGCAAACCAAATAATGTTCTTAAAATTGTTTTAAACTAGACTGAATTCGCTGGCAATAAAATGTGACTAGTTTGATTTTGTTGAGCATTTTTTCACTAGTGCCACTTTGGAATTTATAAGAATTTTGGTTCCTTAATGAGAACGCCGTACCGTGGTGGGCGCAGTTAGCACAAAGGTTTTAAAGACTCTCTGACTAATTGAGGTCGCTTTCATCAGTGGCAGAGGATGTGTAACCCTTAAAACGATCATCATTTGCAAAGGTAAATAAATCAAATAAGATTTTAATATTCCTTAAGTTTATTAATAGCAATAATAAAAGCAGGTGGGATACAAATAAAGACATTTCATTTTTGAATTCACAAGGCCCCTAAATTACAATTTTAAACATTTTTTATTTTATTTTTTTAACATTATTAAAAAAAGCCTTAGAATTCAATTTAAAACCATCTGTAAAATTTCATAACTAGCCGTTTGTAATTTTTTTTCGATAAATTTTAGCACTTAACAAATTTAAAGGTTACAAGCTAACGTCATTTAATTTTTTTTTGCATTTCATTTTGGAATACATTTGAGCAGCCAGACTGGAGACTTCACTGTTACTAAACAGCATTTTTTTTCCTTATCAGGGAGCAGGTAATAATCATCCTGGGGAATAGGACTGACGCTAATGACATAGGAAATGTAGGTAAGTACACAAAATATGTTCAGTGTCTCTTTACTTTTATTTGTGGTCATCTTCAATTTATTTTTATATAAATATTCTGAAAAGCATAAGTACTCAGCATTGTTTTCCTGCATATAAATTGATTTTATTATCCAAGATTTAGTATTTTGCCAAATCAAACATGTATGGATTGGGTGCAGCCCTGAAATAAGTCACCACATGGTTTCATTAACAGGGCCAGATTCAATTCAGTCAGAAAAAAGTTTATCACATTTTTGAGATGCAATTCAATTCAGAAAAACTTACAGTTCATCACATGAAAACTCTATGAAGTCTATGGGAAAAAAACTGGAACTTGATTTAGAGAAAAGTTTTCTTCTCCTCTAATTGAATCTCGTCCATGACTTTTCATGTGATAAACCATGAGATAACTTTTTCTCACTTAATTGAATCAGGCCCATTGACTTCAAGGGGCCTATTTATCAAAGTTCAGATTTTAGTGGTTTTAGAGGTTTTTGAAACTACAACTCACAAACTATGAATTTATTATGAATTTATTAAAAAATCTGAATAAAAAAGTATGAACTGAAAATTACACTGAACTCTGTGCTAAAAAATGTAAATACTTTGAGAACCTCTAAAAATGTGAATTTTTCGGACAATTCCTAGTGAAAAAAAACAGAAAACCTCTAAAAGTCCAAATTGATTTAGATCAGTCCAAAAAGATCAGCACAGCTCCTATTGACTTCTATAGGACCTCTACAACTTTTTACCTGGAGAAGCTTTGTATCATTCGTTTTTTTTACAAATAATGAGAAAATCACAAATTTGAAATTCAGTTGTTCAAATTTTTTTGAAAATGTCATTTATAAATATGGATTGAGAAAATTCTGAAAATCAAGTAAACTGCATTCAGTCAAATCAGATTTTAATGTTATGTGTGCAATTGGTCATATATTGTGGGAGTAATGTAATATTATTGCTTATGACAACTAATTCATTAAAATATTTCATTAGCAAGACCTGTTACTTTTAGGAGATATTTAAATTCCATGCATCACAACAACCATAGGTCATATACAACTATACATAGAAATAACAAAATCAAGAGGTAAAAGGGGACTTTTAGATTTTATAAGTATGGAGAAGATGTGGTAGAAACTAGAAGAATACAAAATGTGAGTTGAATAAAGTAGAAAGTCTACAAAATGAAATTAAGTGCTGAAGTCCGGTCAGTGGCTAGGGTTTGGAGATTATAACCAAATGGAAGTCATACAGAGAGACAAGTTGAAGATTTTGGATTTGGTAAATCAGGAGCAGAAAGTAGGTGATTGTTAGAGACAAGTTCATTCTAAATCATTGATTCCCAACTAGTTTCTTGGGATCACTGTAAGGGGCAGATTCACTAACTTCGAGTGAAGGATTCGAATGAAAAAAATTCGAATTTCGAAGTATTTTTTGGGTACTTCGACCATCGAATTGGTTAAATTCGTTCGAATTCGAACGAAATCGAATGATTCGAAGTAAAAATCGTTCGACTATTCGACCATTCGATAGTCGAAGTACTTTCCCTTTAAAAAAAACTTTGACCCCCTACTTCGGCAGATAAAACCTACCGAAGTCAATGTTAGCCTATGGGGAAGGTCCCCATAGGCTTGCTAAACTTTTTTTGATCGAAGGATATTCATTCGATCGTTTGATTAAAATCCTTCGAATCGTTCGATTCGAAGGATTTAATCGTTCGATCGAACGAAAAATCCTTCGATCGTTCGATCGAACGTTTAGCGCTAAATCCTTCGACTTCGATATTCGAAGTCGAAGGATTTCAATTCGAGGGTCGAATTTCGAAGTATTTTTAACTTCGAAATTCGACCCTTAGTGAATCTGCCCCTTAATGTTGATTTGATTACAGATTATCATTTTGGAACAGATTATCAGCAGGCAACCACTGGGATTCTTTCTAATGGTATTTACAAGTATTGGCCACTGATATAAACATTTCTTTCTGAATTGCTCCCTGAGATTTAATTTGAATGTTGTGTTCTGAGTGGTTTTACTCTTAATACAATATGTTTTCCATAATCCAATGACAAGTATGAAAGCCTAATGTTTCTGGCCAGCTGGTTATTTAATATCAACACAAACACTTATGGCTCATACATATTCTGTTTAATATTCTTAAAGCTACCGCTAATGTATTATAATTCACAATGCGCTCTCTGCTGAAAATTAAAAATAAGGTAAAATTAAAATTTTAATAAAGCTCTTGGAACCTGTTTACCATGAATTTCTGCCTTGTGTCTTTATATATTCACAAAATGTATCAGTGACTTCTAATATCCTTAGTATTTACAGTTGGGTTCATTATCCATTATAATACATGAGTGATACTCAAAGTTCCTTGTATAACTCAGCCTGCAGCCTTGTGCCTTTATATGGTCACAGAACAACCCCTCAGTGACTTCTAATATCCTTATCATTTACAGTAGGGGGTAAATTATCCCTTATAATACATGAGTGATACTCAGAGTTCCCTGTATAACTCAGCCTGCAGCCTTGCGCCTTTATATGGTCACAGAACCCCTCAGTGACTTCTAATATCCTTATCATTTACAGTAGGGGGTACATTATCCCTTATAATACATGAGTGATACTCAGAGTTCCCTGTATAACTCAGCCTGCAGCCTTGTGCCTTTATATGGTCACAGAACAACCCCTCAGTGACTTCTAATATCCTTATCATTTACAGTAGAGGGTACATTATCCCTTATAATACTTGAGTGATACTAAGGGGATTATCCAAATTTATCTCAATATTTTCTGCTACAAACTCCGATCAAATCTGCTCCGGTTTTTTATGTTAATTTATTTTTACATTTTCCCAAAAATTTTCTTTGCAGGAAAAAAAACTGATTTTCAAGATTTTTTATGATTTTTTTCACCCAGTTTTCACGAATTTCTAAAGATTTTATCTGAATTTTCAGCCAAAAACTCCAAAAACTTTGGTTTATTACCCGAAACCCAGCGCAAATTAAAAAATCATTGGGACTTTTCCTATTGACTTATATGCAACCTCGACAGGTCTGAGCTGCCGGATTTTCAGATTCAGATTTTTCCATCCTCAGGGTTTAATAAATTCAGAAAAATTTGTGATTATTAAAAAGTCTGATTTTATAAAAAAATTCTAAAAAGTTTTGTGATTTTTGCATTCTGAGTTTAGAAAATAACCCCTAATAGTTCCTTGTATAACTCAGCCTGCAACTGCCCTTGTGGAACAGTCGCAATCATTGGGGAGTACTAGAGAACACTTCACTAAAACCCCTTACATATTCTCTTACACCTTTGTAAGGGCCTTAGAATATTTAAATGACTGTTTCATAATCTATATGATGTCATAGCTGTGATATATAACTGATGTCATTTTACCCTGTTATCAACACTGATATAATATTTTACTTGCAAAAGCATAATGTTTTTTTAGGCTACTAAAAACGAATAATCAAGTACAGGTATATCATCCATTATCCACAAAACTCCAAATTACAGAAAGGCCATCTCCCATAGACTTTATTTAATCCACATAATCCAAATATTTTTAAAAATGATTTCCTTTTTCTGTGTAATAATAAAACAGTAACTTGTACTTGGTCCCAACTAAAATATAATAAATCCTTATTGGAGGCAAAACCAGCCTGTTGGGTTTATTTAATATTTATATGATTTTTTTAGTAGACTTAAGGTATGAAGATCCAAATTACAGAAAGATCTCTTATCCAGAAAATCCTGATAACAAGTCCCATACCTGTATTAGAATAGATTAATAGCAAATAAGATTAAGGCAGATAACATATTTAAGATTTTCTTTCACTTTTTCATCTTATTAAAAATTTAACACAAAAAATAATAAAAGTCAGTGGATATTGCTGTAATTAGCCATTTTTGGTCCCATTTAATAAATCAGTTGTGCGTAGGGGCTCAGAGACCTCTGTGTGTTTCCGTGCTTTGGTGATGCATAAAGGTATTTGACAAATTGTTATTGTTGAGCAGTTGCAGGCAGATTGCAGCTAAATTCCTCTGAGAATATTCTTCTTGGTAGATGAACAAGAACATAAAATGACTTTCCAAAATCCAAAAGGTTAAACAGAAAAAAATCTTGAATAAAATTTTCACGTGTTTACTGGTTTCTTGTTTGCTTCAGATATTTCTAAACATCCAAGTCCGATATTAACTGGAGGTCCTTGCTCTTAAAACATTAACCTCCAGAGATTTGGTTGACGAGCCCAGATGGTTCAGATTAAGTTTGTGTATTTTTTTCCCCCATATACTTCGCTTTCTAAATATTTTTCCAAATCTAGTCTCTTCTGCCAATATCCATCCCAGTGTTTTAGCCACAGTTTTGGCAACATAAATAATACATCTGTGCAATATAAACAGATCTCAAGTTCAAGTTCTCCAATTGTAAGCTTTCACTTCCAGTGTTATTAGATAAAAGTATGACTTTAGAAATTCAGCGTCTATAAAATCCATGAAATTTCCCATGAGAATGTCTGACTGTTACATTAACTTGTATTACACCAGTGAGATTTCTATTACATTTTCCCATTAGCACAGCAGTAATAATCTTAGGAAAGTTATAAAAGTCATCACTTAAAAGCTTGTAGTTAACCGAGGCAAGAATAATATTCAGTTGACTCCAAAATCAAGAACTATTATTGTTTCAAGTAAATAACAAAAAATCATTCTAAACCAGGGGTCTCCAACATTTTTTTTACCCGTGAGCAACACTCTAATGTTGGGACAACAACAGACAACAAAGAAAAAATTCCTTGGGGATGCCAAATAAGGGCTTTGATTGGGAGGACTGCTAACCTACAGAAGGATTTATTGGAGTAAACCTGTGTCTTTATTCCTCCAAAACTTGAATTTAAGACAGGAATTTCAAAATAGCCACTTACTATGAGGCCACTGGGTGCAACATCAATGAGAGTGGAAAGCAACATGTTTCTCAAAAGCCTTTGGTTGGGGATCACTGCTCTATACCAAGGAGTCGATTGTCCACCCAAAAATGAGCACAAAATGCTTTGCATTCTGAAAGTATTAGATGCTTAGTAGATTAAGTTGACCATAAAAAGGAAAACCTTATGTGGAGCTGTCTCCCTCAAGACTCCAAGAGTTGCATCAGACCAGTCTCTGGATCAGCTTTGTACTAAATATTAATTTCAGTAATCTTAGATTTTCTTTTTTGCTGAAAAGATACTCAGTCATTTTTTTGAAGCCATCTATTGTACCAACCAGTAAACCAGGGAGAGAAGTCCACAACTTCACATATTTAATGTCACCTGAAAGTGGAACCACCTTTCTTCTCAATTTATTCCCTTGAAGTTTTTATTGGTGAATAAGGCATCAAAGATTTGATTACATATTTATACATAGTGATCAGATTTGCCGTTGATTTGCCTCTTGTGTAAAAAATCTCAAACCAGCCAGTCTGTCTTCATAACTGAGACCATCTTTTATCAGTTTAGTCGCTTATGTCTGGTTTTGTTTATTTTATACAATGTAGACCCAAACTGCATATTCTAGATAAGGGAAGTATTATGCTCTCCATTCAATCTATACTCATTTTAATACAAGACAATACCAAGGCTAGGTTATTTTCCATCAAGGATTGTTGTAATTCTTATGCACAATGTTTGCTTCAGACTTAAATGGAAGTGGTGTTTTCTGCTTGTATTAGTGAGTGGGCTATAATATGAATTATCCGTACTTCAAATGATATCCCAGATGATGCTTATACAATGACAGCATTGTGAATT
Source organism: Xenopus laevis (assembly GCF_017654675.1). Classification (NCBI taxonomy): domain Eukaryota; kingdom Metazoa; phylum Chordata; class Amphibia; order Anura; family Pipidae; genus Xenopus; species Xenopus laevis. The sequence continues at coordinate 156,080,809 of NC_054381.1, forward strand.
CTAGCAAAGGATTCTGCTGTAAAATTAATGTAAATTAATATCATGTGTCTCATATACTGTCATAATTCCATGTTATGGAGCAATAGCCACAATGTTTGCATTTGTCTGAAAGTGCCCCTGTACCCTCATATTTTCCTGTATATTTGCTAGTACAGGGGAAAAGCTCATATGACAAAGGTTTCTGAAAACTCTGATTAAAAATTATAAAATAGACCTACAGGCATGTCCTATTGTGGTTAAATTCCACAGCAGCAGGGAACTGTCAAGCCAACTGTCTAAAAAGAAGGAACACAGTGAACCTTTTGCTTCTCATGAACAGGACACGATTGTATATAGTACAAAGCTGGTTGCATGTAAGGTGACCAAAATAGGACCTTTTGACCTTGTTGTTTAGTCACCACTCAATTGGGAAGTCTCTCAAACAGTTATTGTGAGTTTTCAAAATGTGGTTATTCCATATGGATGTTCCTGTAGGGGTAAAAAGCAAGTAAATGCAATTTGACAATATTAGGGAGCATTTACTTAGACCCGGGACAGTAGTACAAGTATCTCTAGCGAAGTATCACAAAAGTGCCCCCTGAATGCTCATTGAGAGATTACTTCTTTCTGGTGTCTCACTCTGGTACTCTCTACTCTGTGCCGAATAAAACAACAGAGTGTTAGTGGGAAGAAGGCAGCCCTATCCTTACACAGCCTGCACCCACTAGTGAATGACGTGCAAGTTAGGGGTCAGGAGTAGGGACACCTATATACCACCCCTTCCATCCCCTCATGAATACAGCTCTGCTCCACACACACCTCACTGTCTTCAATGGGCAAAAACATGGGGGATTGTGCCTATTTTTTGGGTAGTATATGACCCCTGTAATGAGGTAAAACTTCATGTGGTCTAGTCAGGCTGTACATGGAGGACTTTGTGAGGAAATGACTAGCTATTGTATCTGGCCTTATCAGGGTTTCCACATAGCTCACCAGAACCCAACAGCAGCTACTATTACATTGAGAGTACATTTTTAGACTTTAAACATTCAAGCAAATATGGCTGGAGAGAAAAGACTGGCACTGCAGATTTTATTGTAAGGTGGAAAATACTTGTTTTGAGTCTTATTTTCTAAAATTGCATGGTTGCGGCAATAAATCCCCCTGGATCCTACTGGTTTCTCTGTTTACAGATGTTTTACAATTTACACAGTTGTTTAATGCATTTCTTCTTGTTCTGCAAATCTGATACTTTGCTTTCTCATGTTGGCAAATCTCTGCTTGGTAACTACAAGAGCGTATTTAGTGGAGACTGATAAAAACTGGTAAACTTTTTAATGTCCTTCAAAATAAATAAGTTATAACCATTAAGGGGGATATTAGGACACGCGGTTTCTTTTAAATGGAAGAAATCTAATGACTTTAATATGTTTATATAAAATAAACATATTATGTAGGTTGTTTCCAAACAGCTGACTAGCTGACCACCTGAACAATGATATGAAACAAGTTAAACTAAAGTCCTAATAGTAGTGATGGGTGCATAAATTTGTCTGGCACGAATTTGCGGAAAATTTCTGAAATTGCGGCAAATAAATTTGTGAAACTTGCGAAAATTAGGCGGAGATATAATTTCCATCGTCAAAATATTTTGGACATGCGTCCGAAAAGTAGCTTGTGTCAAAATTGCAGTGCGTCAACACTATTCAGACGCCCATTGACTTTAACACCAATGTCAAAATTGACACGAGCAACTTTTTGGATGTGCGTCCATCGATTTTCGAGTTTCACAAGTTTTTGCAATTTTGTGAATTTCACAGGAAATGTCACAGGAAATTCGCTAATATATAGAACCTCGGTAGTTCTAAGATTCCTTTTGGTATAATAAACCTAAAAAAGAATAGCTTTTGTTTCCACTAAAAATTCATATTTTATAGTAAAAAAAAATCGAGTTTTTGGCATTTGGACTTTAATAAATAACCCCTGTAGTGTAGCTGGGGTTGCTTTATTTATTGAATCTCATAAGTCCCAGACTCCCTAAAAGTGCATTCACTGTCAAGTATTGCATATCAGGGCCATCTCAAACATAGGGCCAGGTTCAATTCAATGAAAAGCCATGGACAAGAGTCAATTTGGGATGCAATTCAATTAAATTAAAACTTATCTCAAGGTTCAACATGTGAAAACTCTACTGAAGTCTATGAAAAAAACGAACTGAATCAGGAGAAAAGTTTTTTTCTCCTAGAATTGAATCTCGTCCATGGCTTTTCACGTGATAAACCATGAGAACTTTTTCACTGAATTGAATCTGGCCAATAGGTTGGTAGATTCTTTGTATTTGTTCAAACTTGCAGCTTCCACATTTTTACTCTTCTGCAAATTTTTTTCTAGGTGGAAGGTGAATACAGTATATACTGCGAAAAGAGAGGTTCCCTATAACACAGGGATGTCCTCTAAACAGGTGTATTTTTGGTTTTATGATATAAATAATACGCTATATAAAACTATTTTGCTTGTCCCTCCTTGAGCCTTTGTTCAATGGCTTGTTTTTCTAGAAATTATGGGGCAAATTCACTAAGAGGCCCATTTACTTAGTTCGAGTGAAGGAATAGAGGAAAAAAAGTTCGAATTTCGAATGGTCGAATATGGCTACTTCGAATGGGCTACTTTGACCTTCAACTACGACCTTCGACTTCTAATCGAACGCTTCAAACTAAAAATCGTTTGACTATTCGACCATTCGATAGTCGAAGTACTGTCTCTTTAAAAAATTCTTCAACCCCCTAGTTCACCACCTAAAACCTATCGAGGCCAATGTTAGCCTATGGGGAAGGTCCCCATAGGCTTCCTAACAATTTCCTGATCGAAGGAATATCCTTCGATCGATGGATTAAAATCCTTTGAATCGTTCGATCTGAAGGATTTAATTGTTCGATCGATCGTAGGAATAACGCAAAATCCTTCGACTTCGATATTCGAAGTCGAAGGATTTTACTTCGACAGTCAAATATCGAGGGTTAATTAACCCTCGATTTTCGACCCTAGGTAAATGTGCCCCTAAGATTTGTAGTTGCGCCAGCGTCCGCTTCGCCGCACTTTGCCATGCGAATTTCGCCAGCAATACGCAAATTCACTAAAATCCGAAGTTGCGCTCAGGGGAAATGAAAGGTTGTGAAGTTGCACTAGCGTTAATTCGCCAGGCAAAGCGAAGTTATGCTAGCGATGCTTAATTTGCATACGGCGCCATATTGAATTTACAATGGAAGTATACGTAGCAGGACTACACAAGCCTGGGAAACCTTAAAAACATCAAATAAAATTTTTATTTTGCCCTACACGTGCGCGCGTCAGTGAATTTGTGTAGTTACGTCAACGGTATAGTTAAGTTCCCATGAGTTAGGAAATGTAGGGGGGAAGGAGGGTAGCCCCAAAATTTTTTCGATCTTTTCCAGCCTATCACCCATAAAAAAAAGCAAAAACGCCAGCGTTTTTTGGGACTTTGAAAAAATTTCAGCTTTTTCTGAAACAATCCCTACCTATTGTATTGCACTTCGCCTGGTCTGAGGTGGCGAAGGAAGTCTAGCGTAAAAGGTAGCGTTCAGAATAATGCGCGCATCAGTGAATTTGCGTAGTTACATCTATTGCGCAAATTCACCAGGTTTAAGGGTGTGAAGTAACACTAGTGAATTTACGCCAGTGTCCAAATTAAAGCTAGCGTTAGGCGCTTTGTCCTTTAGTGAATTTGCCCCTATAGGTTTTAGACTTGAAAGGGATACAAGTGTGAGTCGGCAGAGGACAGCAATCTTACCTAGACTTTGGCAACTGTATATTTCTGGACTCTTTGGCAACTGTGTGGTTGTTTCAGTGATTCTTAAGTCTATAAGCAGGAGCATTGAAGTAACCAAGCAATGAGAAGTATTAGTAAAAGCCTGCAGGTGAAGAACCAGATGGTGGTATCCAGCACCAGATTCAAAAGCCTTATTGGGCAGTAACGTTCACATAGTCGTGAGCACATTCCCTATACTAGATCCGATCATAGGGAAAATGGTCTGACTCATCAAACCAACATTTGACACGAGGCATATGTTAAAGAGTAGATATATTGAGATGAAAAATAACAAAAGAGATGGAATGGTGGTACCTTTAATTGCTACGGTTAAAAACATTGGACACAAGATATTTTGGCTTTATTCTGATTAAAATGGCGCCACACTATTTCTTTATTATTCTGGGAACAATTGCAAACTGGAATTTGTATTTGCTGATTCTTAATTAGAAATCTTGCTTTGTCAAACCACTTTTCCTCTCAGCTTGCTTGGCCAGGAGGCACTGTTCCTTGCTTTAAGGACATCCAGAGGCGTACTTACTGGCCTACATTATCCCCCAAAAGGATAAAAAAATTGAAGATGTAGTTTACTTCTCACCAGAGGCATTTTCCAGGCTAACAATAGTCATTAAAACAACAAACTAAAATTTAAGCAAAGATTCCTCTGATGCCATTTTAAAAGTATGACTGTAGAAGAGATGGCAGAACCCTCTTCCTTACAAACTCATCTACTGCACCTCTCCTTTATTTAATCTTCTTCCCTATGATGTTTAATGAGACTGCCAGACTATAGGTCTATAGGGTGAGTTCCCTGTTTGCATTTGATGTAACTTGAAAGCCATCTGGTGCCACGGCACATCCACTGCACTCATAAAAGTGTGTTTATTCCATTGCTAAAGCAAATACATGACCTGTGTGAATGCCTTTTAACTTCATTGCTTTCAACGTGTTTATAATGACGTTTCTTGCAATTAAAAACCCAAAAACAAAAATTCCTGCCGAAGTGCCTCGAAACTTTGACTATTTTTCTAAGTTTCCATTTTACAGATATTTTATTAGAAAGTTATTGAGTGTGACGGGTTTTTTTTTTTACAGCTGAGAGGCAAATTTAGAGAAATTGGCAGCAAAAAAAGTGATCTATCATTTGGAATCCAAGTTTTCCAGGTTTCAATTGTGGATTTTTAGCATTCAAGCAAATACATTTTTCTTTTGTTTTTCAAATATGCAATATGCAATATGCTTGACTCCATGACTTAAAACAACTTCGTTTTTCCAATTGAAGTTTTTTTTTAAATAAATATGCTAGTTTTCAAAAACTTGAGTTTGAAAAACTCAAATTCAGTAAATGAATAAATCTGCCTCCAAGAGTTTAAATTGCACCACAGAGTGGAACAGTAGTGATTGAATTCTACTTCTAGCTCAATACTGTAGCTCAATTTTAATACAAGTAAAAAAATATGTTTCCCTCGCAGATCAAGATTCCCTTTATCTGGCATCTCAGAATGGTTATTCATTGAAAGATCATTAGTCCACTTACTCAAGAATTCTTTAGTTGTGATACAATAACATTTTGTACATTTTGCATGCCCAAAAAAATCCAAAATTCGGTATAAATATATGTGAGGAATACCTGAGATCGTAGAAACATTAGAAACAGTTTGGTATATGAAAATATTTATAAAAAAAATTTATATAAGGTCTCAACAAATACCTTGTTGAAGGACAATGGACCAAGACTATCGCTAGGTAGTATATGTAGTAGTATATGTAGTATATGACACCGCAAAAACTCCATAGAATGTGGACTGAGGTTTCCTTCACATGCTTTAGAGCAGTGATCCCCAACCAGTAGCTCGTGAGCAACATGTTGCTCTCCAACCCCTTGGATGTTGCTCCCAGTGGCCTCAAAGCAGGTGATTATTTTTGAATTTCAGGCTTGGAGGCAAGTTTTGGTTGTATAAAAACCAGGCGTTCTGCCAAACAGAGTCTCAATGTAGGTTACAATCCACATAGGGGCTACCAAATGGCCAATCACAGCCCTTATTTGGCACTCCAAGAACATTTTTCATGCTAGTGTTGATCCCCAACTCCTTTTACTTCTGAATGTTGCTCACGGCTTTAAAAGGTTGGGGATTCCTGCTTTAGAGGTTGTGGGGAGCTTGGTACATATATGGTGGGAGTGCTCCCAAACTGGCATTGATCATGACCTATGGCTATAAAATATAAAAAAAAAAATTTTGAACTGTCTACTCTAGTTGGTAAATACCCCTTATAACTTTAAATAGCTGCGCACTATAATAATTTGTGAATATTGATTTATGTATTATTTATAAAAAAACTTTACACAGTATTATTTTTAATAAGATGTATGTAATACGGCTATTTAATAGGTAATAAATTATAGGTTTGGCTTGATTATGTACTTACTTATTGATTGTACAAGAGGATAACATTGAAATACTGTAGATAGAGATAACATTGAAGTACAAAATGGATATTTGACTTTATTATTTACTGTGTAATAAAAACATTTTCAAGGAAAAAAAAGAAAGTTTACTCATGAATTGATCATTCTGCTTGAAAGTTTAAGATTCCATTTATACTTCTATAAAGTGACTTGTGAATACATATCGGCATGGCACATCCTAGTTTATATTTATATATCCTCAGACTGCCTTCCATCTGGTATGTTACCAGTGCGTTGGAGAAATCTGATGTAATTGCAATATTTATATAGAATTACAGTCTCAACCTGGTAATTATACACCTGCAAGTTTGACATGAGCACTTAGCAAGGTATTTGAAGGGTTGATATCACATTGCAAGTTATGTTGAGGAGAAAGGCATTATGAGTAGGAATCAGCATGACTTTATGAAGGATAGATCATTTCAAACATGTCTTACTTTTAGGTTGAATTAAGTAGGAAAGTGGACAGTGGGGGTGCAGGTGATGTGGTCTATTGGAGTTTGCCTAAACTTTTGATACAGGTTCATAAATATCAGTTGTTATTGGTGGAACGTTGATAAAAAACTGGCTAAAGGTTTGTGATGTTGGTACATTTTATGCTTGGAGTAGGGTTCTAGTGGGTTGACCCAGGGTTCTGTATTTGGCCCACTTAAATTTCTTCATCAATGACTTGGGTAGTGCATTGTAAACAGGCTATTGTAAATTAGGTACAGGTATGACATTTTGTAACTGGAAACCTGATTTCAAAAAATAAACAGGACCATGTATCGATATCTGTGGCAAAATAACCCTATTGGGTTTATTTAATTGTTTAATGGTTTTTAGTAAATTTAACTTATGGTGATCTAAAATAGGGAATAAGCCCCATTCAAAAACCCAAGGTCCCAAGCATTCCAAACAAAGACTGAAGATCTTTTCGTAGACCAAGGTCTTCTCATTTTTTAATATTCCCACATTTTCAGATTTGATAAATTGTGCATATTTTACTACAAAAATTCTAAATGTGTTTGAGAAGTATTTGACTTGATTGCCTTAGTTTGTTGCCATGATTTAATACTTGCCTAAACAGCTTTTTTTATAGCAGAAATGTAAATGATAAATGAGAAGTATCATACATTTGAGTCAGTTGTAAAGGGGATCTTTGTGCATTGTATTATTTGTATTTAAATGATACACGTTCTTTTTAGTTTCCAACAATAAGATGTGCTATGGTAATTTTTCAGTTACATTATATGAGGCCGCCACAATTCTTCAAATATGTGTGAAATAAGTATGCTGGGAAGGTTTCCTCTTGTTACTTGATCTGGCTTTTATCAAATAACTGCAGCTTTCCAAAGTGCTAGAATGTTCTTTAGTTTGAATGCTAGTAGAGTAGCTTTTTAGCTTCCCTGGGATTCTTTTATAATTGGAACATATTCTGATGTTTCCCCATTTAGAATAGCTTTGCAATGTGTTCACTTGTTCACAAGAACATCTTTCTTGTTAAGTCCAAACTATACCAATGGGCAGGGATCACCTATCATTCGGCAGACAAGACTGCAAGTTAATGAAAATCCTCAGTTCAGTAGGTAATGATGGTTAAGCAATTCTCTGTACTTGTTAAGCAAGGATTTGCATGAAATTGGAGCTTAGATTACATCCAATACACTCAAGAGCAGTTCTCTAATAAATGCATAGCCTCCCGGGACTAAATGCTTTCAAAGTTTTAAATGAAACTGCGAGCGCTGATAGGAAGAAATGCCACTAAGTAGATCTGTTCAAAATAAAAGCATATACAACATCTAAAAGTTCTACCTGCTGAGAGTTTTTGGTTTTTTTTCCTGTTTATTGTCTCGTGGCTATGCCTTTCTACTAGAGATGTAGTTGACTTCTTGTTGACTTGTTCTGTTTTCCTGTTTATTGTCTCATGACTATGCCTTTCTACTAGTGATGTAGTCGGCTTCTTCTTGACTAGTTGACTTCCTGACCTTATCCTGTCCACTGCCAAGTTGACCCAGTGAGTCACCTGTATTTATAGACCTGCACTTGCCCCTCCCATCTCAGACATCACAAAGGAGGTGGGACAGGTGTATACCTATAACAACAGATGGCTAGAGATGGACGTGGGGCACTGTAAGGTTGCGGTCAGCATGAGCAAAAGAAAATGTTTGGCCCAAACCCATCCCTGGGACATGTGTGGGCATCAACCTGCATTTTAGGCCAAACCGCACATCACCACTTTCTACTGGGCTGTATTTTGTACTGGGCTCTGTTAGATCATAACTATGCCCTGCCTGTGAAAGCTGAATAGTCTACAAGAAGAGCAAGCAAAGAGAGTGTTCTTATTATTGGTGTTTGTGAATAGGTGCTAATGGCCACTCCAGATAAAGTAGGGTTGTATCATGTAGCTGTAGCTAACTCTAATAAGCTAGTATTATTGTATATTCATGCTTTGCCACCATTTAGAAGCACCGCATGGGAAATATAACAGTAGGTAAGGCATACCCATGTTGATATCCAAGAGTAAACCTACAGTCTGCATATGGTGGACAAACGGATAAGTGCAACAAATGGTGCAATGGGAATTTTTTCCCCATGTTTATCATCAAAATTCTTAATAATGTATTAAGGTACATACCCCTATGGGATACGTTACTCGGAAACCCATTATCTAGAAAACCCCAAATTAAAGGAAGGCTGCCTCCCATAGACTCAATTTTATCTAAATAACCCAAAAATGTAAAAATGATTTCCCTTTTCTCTGTAATAATTCAACCTTGTGCCTTGTACTTGATCCCAACTAAGATATAACTATTCTCTATTGAAGGCAAAACGAGCCTATTGGGTTTATTTAATGTTAGACTTGAGGTATGAAGATACAAATTACAGAAAGATCCCTTATCTGGAAAACCCCAGGTCCCGAGCCTTCGGGATAACAGGTCCCACACATGTATTTATACCGGCATAAATGTGTCTGTGCAAATTAGACAGCAACCCTATAGGCCCTAAAATCTCCCCCGTAATCTGATAATGCTTTTACTCCATCTGTTTATTGTAACCGTAAAATGAGGTAATTTGTCCCACTGTAACAGTACGTTCTGTTTTTTCCTGTAACCAAGAAGCTGTGTCAACAAATTTTGATTCCAAAAGCAACAGCTGTATAACTGCAGCCTTGTTTTCTGTGATATTCCCTCCTTTCTACGGATTTACTTTAATTTACTGATCAGCTGCAAGTGGAAGTTTATCTTAACTTGTAGTAGAAAGTGAAAAGGTTCTGTCCTTACATTTATCTTGTACCTATAGGCTGCCGTGTGTATTACTGTAGTAACAGGAGAAAGAGGGGCACCACTGTTGGAAAACAGATGCAAATTAAAATTCCATGTTCATGAAAGGCTCAGCATGAAGGCAAATACTAAGGGGTTTATTTGTAAAGGTGTGTAAAATCTGTGTAAAAGATGGTGTAAAGCATATGTTGCATTAGGTAAAGCTCAGTAGCTCTTACATGTGAGTAAACATCACATAAAGTGTAATTGCAGAAATAATAATTGGGAAAAAACCAAATGGCAAATCATTTCTATTATGGGAGTAAAAAGCAGATACAGGTATGGGATCCATAATCCAGAAAGCTGTGAATAACCATAAGGTTATCTCTCTTCAGCATTTTGACTGTAAGAGTCAAGACCCCCTGTGGCTTCCACTTCAGGGCCCCCCACTTCCTCCCTGACCCCCGCCCCAGCTGCAACCCCTCCAACCCCCTTGCATTCCTGTTGCTGCAGCCATGATCAGGGCCACGGGGAGTTCAAGTGGCCCAGTTCAACCCTGTCTCTCATTGGGGCTCATTTATCAACACTGGGCAAATTTGCCCATTGGCTGTTACCTATAGCAACCAATCAGTGATTGGCTTTTTAAAGCTAGCTGCAAGAAGAACAATGAATGTAGCAATCTGATTGGTTGCTATAGGTAACAGCCCATGGGCAAATTTGCCCAGTGTTGATAAATGAGCCCCATAGACTCCATTTTAATAAAGTAATTCAACATCAACCATATTTCCTTTTTCTTTCTAATAATAAAACAGTAGCTTGTACTTGATCACAACTAAGATATACTTAATCCTTATTGGAAGCTAAACAATTTTGTTGTGCTTATTTAATATTTAAATGATTTTCTAGCAGACTAAATTACAGAAAGACCCCTTATCTGGAAACCCCTAAGTCCAGAGCTTTCTGGATAGCCAGTCCCATACCTGTTCTTCTTTTCAAGCAAATACATCTTTTTATACTCTTTACTCTAACTTTAATATGGAATATTTTGGAACCATCAACATGGGTAGTTATGTAATAAAGTAGGGGAGTTATAAAATTTGTACTTGGTGGTTACTAAGATACGTAAATCCATGTCGGTGGCAACACAACTTAATATTCTGTTATGTTTAAATGTTTTTAGCCTTAAGGGCTATTGATCCATATAATGGAAAGACCCCTTAGCTGGAAGGCATACAATACATCCCGAGGATTGTGGGTAACAGATGGCACACCTGTACAAAATATTTAATGCTTTCCTCTGTCCGTTGCCACAATTGATTATCTAGTACTGGATGTTTAAAAACATCTTGAGGGTGGTTCTGACTATTTATTTTTTTCTTTTTTCAGGGATTATTCATTAAACACACAGATGGTATTGAAAAGAATGAAGAACTCACCAATGTGCCTACGACGCCATCGACCACTAGATCAAAATGCACCTTGAAACGATTCATCAATTTATTATGTTGTTTTTAACCTCATCAGTCACCAACTTTATGGACAGTTAAACAATAACTCAATAAATACCAGTATTTCATCTTATCTTAATCATTTCAAAGCAGTCCCTAACCATCATGCACTGAATGCTCGCTTTCTTGCAGTTGGTAGTCATTTATTGAATCTACTAGGAGTCAACTGTGAAGGCACCATGCACCCAATCTTCCTACCTCAATAAATTTCCACAGGTCTCTGCGTTCTGTCTTGGGGCACAGAGATCTGAGGCCACCTCTGCATGAATGTGGGTGTCCCACCTGCCGTCCCCTACCCATGCCCTACCATTCCTGCACCAGCCAGCTAAACCCCATGCAAAACTGCTCTCTGTTTGATCACTGAAGAGTGTGTTCTTGTTGGCCCCTTAGTGTTCTTGCACTTCTGCCAGGGGTCTTCATAAATGACCCCTGCTGTGGATGTTCATTACTCACTTTTGTAGTCAGCTGGAAAAATGTTCAAAAAGGATCATCGCTGCCATAATAGAGCAGCCGAGGGGTTAGGCCCAGGGTCTTCATAAATTATCCCTACTGTAGCTGTTCAATGTTCACTTTGTAGGCAGCTGGGAAAATGTTTAAAAATGACTAAGACCAGCAAAATGGAGTAGCCCATGGGTTAGGCCCGGGGTCTTCATAAATGATCCCTAATATGGCTGTTCACAATTTGCGGGCAGCTAGGAAATGTTAAAAAATGAGTACCCCAAGGACAATTCTAGCTGACCCCACCACCACTTGATCATTATAAATCAACTAGTGAAAAGCCAGTAAAGACAGCCTGAAATGCAGCACACAGGCTCATGGTAGGGAAAATGAGCCTGCCCAACTTGGTATATAGGATTATCAGCCAAGGATAAGACTTTGAAGTGCATGTATACTTTCTGTATATATCCATGTGTGTTTCCTTATTAATACAGGGCTAGAGATTGTGGTTTATCAGTTAGTAATAATTAATTATAATATCTAGTGATGTATATAATACTAATGCCTATGTTACGGTTTGTAATATTCACAGATTTAGAGTAATTGAAATATCAAAATAAATCTTAAGGCACAGTATTTGCATTTCATTGCCTTTCCCTTCCCTGTGTCCAACAGAATAGCAAGGGTAGAGAGCGATGACAAATTGCTTGTGGAAAATAGCACATAAAAAATCAAGGTCACTTAGTTCCTTAGTAATTTGTTCACACATGTCTGAATTATTACTTTCTACCGCCCTTATTCTGTGTTTTTTTTTCTCTTTGAAGAGGGTTTATTGTCCATTAAAGTTAAGTATTACAAAAAAGTGTTTTTTGGTGTTTTTGAGCTAATAAAAATGGAATACTTTATTTTTCCCCCCGCAAACAAAACTGATCTATTTTATCCCTGAAAAAAAATCTTCTTTCAACAACATACAAGAGATGCATTTAATCAGAGCCGGTTGAAATCAGGGTATTTGATGTGCTCCAGTCCTCTTATGTGCACTTACAGTGGATATAAAATGCTGGGTCGTTGGGTTTGGGTTTGAAGTTGAAACAAGCTAAATCTGCTTTATTTGAGGAAAATTGGACCTCTTTCTGTAAAATGCATTTCTCAAATGCATTTCTTCAAACAGAAGATAATGACATACCACTCCGGCTATTGGAACGCAGATGCCGAAATAAGACGATCACCCTCACTATTGGGATTGCGGGAGGCAGATCAGCCAACTGTGCCTCCAGAACCGCTTGTTTAATAGAAAAAGATGGAGCCTTAGAGTAAATTCATACTGTAGCTATATAACCTAGCTTGTAAGCTTATGGTATTGATCCTGTTTCATTGGTGCATAATATTAGAACAATGGGTCACACCCAACATATTCATCAGTAAGGATAGGTTTAAAAGCAACAGAAAGGCCTTCCACTATGATATGTATTTACATGGTTCCAACTGTATACCGAGTAGATTGGACCCCAATCTACTAAATGTTCAATGGATAATTGTTTGATTAGAGGTCAATACCTCAAAGTAGGAGGAACATCCAAGGGCAAATGTGTCACACAAAACGTCTTGTGACTTTACCAAGACAATTCCTGGTAAAGTTTCAATCATAAATTCAGAAAAACGAAAAGATTAGAGAGCCCAAGGTGGTATCTACTGAATTACTATTGTGCTTGGGGCATCAGTCATTTCAACTGGTACATTTGTTGAATAAAGCATCTCCCAGAAATGGTCACCCCTCCCCCTAATTAACAAAAACTTTTTAAGAGTTATATCACTCCCTTAATAATAGAACACCAAACAATATAGATAATTTGCGAATAACTACTAAACAGTTTAGGGGGTACAACATTTGTACAGATCATTAATGTTAAGGATCAAGTTATCCTTGCATTTTCCTGCAGAACTGTACTTTGCTGACAAAGCTTTATGGTATCTCTCTGTACAGACTATGAGCAAACTTAGGGGACTGTTCCTGCTGAATTGTGCTTAGTACAGGGAATACCTATGCTGTCATAGTTTTATGGGATCTCTCTGTATAGACTATGAGCAAACTTAGGGGACTGTTCCTGCTGAATTGTGCTTAGTACAGGGAATACCTATGCTGCCATAGTTTTATGGGATCTCTCTGTACAGACTATGAGCAAACTTAGGGGACTGTTCCTGCTGAATTGTGCTTAGTACAGGGGAATACCTATGCTGCCATAGTTTTATGGTATTTCTCTGTACAGACTATGAGCAACCTTAGGGTCTGTTCCTGCTGAATTGTGCTTAGTACAGGGAATACCTATGCTGCCATAGTTTTATGGGATCTCTCTGTACAGACTATGAGCAAATGTAATGGGCTGTTCCTGCTGAATTGTGCTTAGTACAGGGAATACCTATGCTGCCATAGTTGTCTTTTGTATCTTTTACAACCTCTTCATTGCTTTAACTGGATTCAAGCACATTAGGAGGCCTGTGGGAGGAAATTAAAGGCTTGTGGCCAGAAATATGATGGTTACTTACACAAGACTAAGGTGTAGGAGATAAAGCAATAGTTAAAGAATGACATTACTATTAGATAAAGCCATATATATAGTAAAATAATTTATAGAGGTTTGTTAAACAAAGCAACATCTATAGGAGGCAATGCAATAGAAGTGTTTGGTACCGTTCTAGTAACCCATAGCAACAGATTTGCATGTATCATTTACTGCTCTCCTGCTTGAAGCAAACATCTGTGTATGACAAAAGCTTCGTGTGTATCAAAATACCCTGTAGCCTCACAGTAAAGCCTCTGGCTGGTGGCTAAGGTGACTGGCATTTGCTACTATGAAGCTTTTTATATTCAAAATAAAAAGTCAGTACAGAAAAGCAAAGACCCTGCAGGTGAAAAGGGGGTGTGGCTGCGTGTGCCAGATGCTTCAACTGTAAGTCATTATATTTGGTGCCGCAGGCAGTACACAAAGGATCAGGTCTTCAATTTGACACTAACTCTGCTTAACCTTTCTAATGGGCAGCAGCCCCTGCACCTCCCTCCAAGCATTCTCCATTCTCTCATACACCATTCCCAGAAGGCATTGTTATCCAAATCATTGATTACCCCCTGATTGTTTTTGAACATCACTGCACATTTAACAAGCCCTTTGGGAGTCCTTTTTAATTACACGTTCCATCTCATTAAAATTATTATCTTTTAAGCATTGCCTTTATGCTCTAAGGTGCCATTGATGCGTCTCATTAAAAGGGTCAAATTTAAAGCAAAAGAAACATGATATCTCTATTTCTGCTAATATTTTTTTTTAAAAAAAAGGCTTAGGTAACCGCGAACCTTCAGCTTTTGGATAAAACATGTACTGCGGTTGCCTTTAAAACAGTCCATCCCTGTACCTGCCCATTATGGAAGCCTGAAGGAGCCATGGTATATGTTAATCTGGCAGTACCTGGTGTGTTTGTATATTATACAGAGCGTATCTGTATATTTGTGCTTATCTGTACAAAGGGTTAGTTTTAGGGTTAGGTGTAGGGTTAGGTTTAGGGTTAGGTTTACAATGACTACAAAGAGGAAACCTCATCCATGGTCCCCAGTGACCTCAATTACGTATAAAAGAATTGCTTCAGTTTTACCATCTTGCTACTAGCCACATATACAGATATGGGAGTTGACACAAAACATATTGATTTCCAGATCCACGGTTAATAAGAATATAAGGTTGCTTTAAATAAACGTTGAGCTTTAAGTTCCATAATATAATCTTGACTTCCAACCACATAAAATACTCAAGAGCCACTGTTTAGGGGTCAGTGCTTATATGGGACTCTATGTAACGTACTCGTCAATTAGGAACCCTGGAAGTGATGGGAACCCCTGTGGATTCTGGTGCTCACTGATGCCCTCTTGGGGCCCCTGGCTTTCTGCTGCAGAACCAGCAAGGAGTTAATGCGTGAAATAGTATAAGTCTGTAAACAAGGTACCGGCATGGATTAGTCAAAAACAGACAGGAGTCAAAAAAACAGGAAATTCTAAAAAGTAGATACGCTATGCCGGATCTGAAAACAGAAGCCAGCTTGGGCACTGTCAAAATGGAGATTTGGCTTTTTTAGGGAATTTGGTGCCAAAATTCAAATTCCACGCCAAATGATGACGTCATGACGCTTGGCATCAATCCTGGTGAATTGACACCAGCGTCACTTCAAGGAAGGTGACGTCAGTGCTGGACGCACCCGTGGCCCGTCACCCTGGAAGAGATGCACCAGGAGGTAAGTATACCGAGAGATCTCCCAGTGCGTCTTACACTGTACTTATCTTTTGTCCCTGGCCCATTGGTTGATTTATCCACATGCAGGGTTGGACTGTGTCGGCGGTATACCACAAAAAAACCTGGTGGGCCCTGGTGGCCCAGACCTGTTCCCTGTGCAGACTGGTTGGTGCAAAGAGCGGCTTTTGACATAAGTGCCTTTAATGAGTTTATTTGGTTTGTGCAATGACTACGGCTATGTTTGTACAACCACAAATGAGGTTGTGCTTTTTAAGTGAGGCTTCAGATTTTGGGAAGACCTAATGCATTAAATGTGACCAATACACAATACCAGTTATGCACATTCTAAAGCTCTTTTTCTACCCCATGAAGGTGCTAATGCTTTACATGTTTTAATGATAATAATGTTTTACAATTATTCGGTTGCTCAACATTTCTTGGCCATTTCAGGTGGTTAATAAACAACCCATGGTGGTTATCTAAGTATTTGATGGTGTTCTGTCAGGCCCATTGCACCACCATTTAAGACCATCGAGATCCAGGGTCCCCAACCCTTACTACCCATGAGCAACATTCAGAGAAAGTTAGGAAGCAACAAAAGCATGAAAAATGTTCCTCAGTGGGGCAAAATAACGGCTATTACTGGCCACTTGGTGTTGGCAGTACACCTGGTTTTTATGCAACCAGAACTTGCCTCCAAGCCAAGAATTCAAAAATAATCATTTGCTTTGAGGCCACTGGAGCAACATCCAAGGGGTCAATGAACAGTATTTTGCTCATGAGCCACATGCTGGAGATCTATGATCTATATTTCTTCTTCTTTTCAATTGTTTTTATTGAAGTGTTACTTAATATTATTGACTAGAGAATCAATACAGAAATTCAAATCAAGGCTTGATAGCAAAAGATAAAACAAAACACATAGTAACCATATTTAGTTGGTTAATTAGTTAATAACTTATCTCTCTGCTTTGAATGAAAACAACATGCCAGAGTATATATGTGGAAAGTTGAATGGATAGCAATAAAATCTTAAAAAGTAGAGTTTAAAAAAAAATCAAAAAATAAATTGTTTGAACTTCTTTTCTATCAGTAATTTGTAGATTATCTAGGTATAGAGACTAGTGATGGGCGAATTTGCGCCGTTTCGCTTCGCCGGAAAATTCGCGAATTTCGAAAATTTCCGTTTTTGATGCCGGCACCCGTTTTTGACGCCGGCGCCTGTTTTTTTGTTGCATTTTTGGCGAATTTTTATGGGCGAATTTTTGTGGGCGTTTCGCAAATTTATTAGATGGTGGCAAATCGCGCAAATTCGTGCCTGGAAAATAAATTCGCCCATCACTAATAGAGACAAACTATCTAAAATTGATTTTCTAATTTTTAGATCTCCATATCTAAATCTAATTGCTTCCTGGAGGCAAAGAGATCTCCGATATGACAGAATTTCTTTCAATACAGGAGCTTCCTCTGTAATCCAATGTAAAAATATAGATTCACGAGCTGCTGCTTAAAACACAAAATACAAGTTCTTCACATTTTTTAAAGTGACTCCCTTTGGAGTCAGGATTTATTTTACATTCTTTGTATAAATCTAACAAAGGTAAATATGGGGAGACCTTTATTTTAATTTGGAACATTTTCTGTAAATACAATTCAACTTGCTTCCACGTAGCTTTTATTTTAGGGCAATTCCAAAAGTAATGGAACACCTTTCTTTATGTTGTATTCTTTACATTCAGGGCAGAAGGAATATGTTGCAAATATTTCAATTACAAGGATTGTTCTTGTGTTACTAATGAGCCTGTGACTATATTTAGTAACTCACGTCTTACTACAATTTATAGCAAGTGGAGGCCTGTTGAGCCGGGGAAGTTGGTTCCACCTGGGATCATTTAGCATTGTTATCACAAGGTTGTTGCCATGTGCAAAACTAGAAATATAAGTTCATTTTAATTGATGTAGTCAGAGATCCATATGTTTGATGTGTGCGTACAACTATATCTTATAAAGTATACTGGTGAATAGAGATGTCGCGAACTGTTCGCCGGCGAACTTGTTCGCGCGAACATCGGGTGTTCGCGCTCGCCGGAAGTTCGCGAACGTCGCGCGACGTTCGCCATTTTGGGTTCGCCATTGTTGGCGCTTTTTTTTGCCCTCTCACCCCAGACCAGCAGGTACATGGCAGCCAATCAGGAAGCTCTCCCCTGGACCACTCCCCTTCCCTATAAAAACCGAAGCCCTGCAGCGTTTTTTCACTCTGCCTGTGTGTGCTGAAGAGATAGTGTAGGGAGAGAGCTGCTGCCTGTTAGTGATTTCAGGGACAGTTGAAAGTTTGCTGGCTAGTAATCGTTTTGATACTGCTCTGTTATTGGAGGGACAGAAGTCTGCAGGGGTTTGAGGGACATTTAAGCTTAGGTAGCTTTGCTGGCTAGTAATCTACCTTCTACTGCAGTGCTCTGTATGTAGCTGCAGTGGGCAGCTGTCCTGCTTCTGATCTCATCTGCTGACTGCTGCAATAACAGTAGTCCTTGTAAGGACTGCTTTTATTTATTTTTTTGTTGTTTTACTACTACTACTACTATAAGAGCCCAGTGCTATTAGTCTAGCAGTGTTGGGGAGTGGGACTGGTGTGCTAATCTGCTGCTCCTAGTAGTTCAGCAGCACCAACTTTAATTTTTTTTTTTTTAATATTCATTTTTTTTTTTATTTTACTTTTTTTTATTTTACTACCGCTGTAGTAGTGTATAAGTTGACCTTTTAGGCATTATTTGCCCTGTAGGCATTATTTGCACACTGTTTTCTTCAACCCGCCATCTAGCTGTGTGACCTTGTTCACATTCTGTCTAAATATCCATAATATTACCGTCTCCAGAAAAAACACCGGAGTGACTTTTTTCAAGCAGCCATAATATATTTTACGTAATCCGTATCCACCGCTGTAGTAGTGTATACGTTGACCTTGTAGGCATTGTTTGCCCAGTTTTTTTGGCCGCAGCCACTGAAGCACAGAGGCCAGAAAAAATATGCCATATAAATGCTGAAAATAGTCATTTTTTGCCATACGTTGACTCAACGTATATGGCAAAAAATGACTATTTTCAGCATTTATATGGCATATTTTTTCTGGCAACTGTGCTTCAGTGGCTGCGACCAAAAAAACTGGGCAAACAATGCCTACAAGGTCAACGTATGGCAAAAAATGACTATTTTCAGCATTTATATGGCATATTTTTTCTGGCAACTGTGCTTCAGTGGCTGCAACCAAAAAAACTGGGCAAACAATGTCTACAAGGTCAACGTTATGGCGAAAAATTACTATTTTCAGCATTTATATGGCATATTTTTTATGGCAACTGTGCTTCAGTGGCTGCGTCCAAAAAACTGGGCAAACAATGCCTACAAGGTCAACGTATGGCAGTTGTTTAAAGAGAACAGTAGATTACTAGCCAGCAAAGCTACCTAAGCTAAAATGTCCCTCAAATCCCTGCAGACTTCTGTCCCTCCAATACAGAGCAGTATCAAGCAGATTACTAGCCAGCAAACTTACTATCATCTGTCCCTGAAATCACTAACAGCTCTCCCCCTACACTATCTCTTCCAAGCACACACAGGCAGATTTTTTCAGATACATTTTTGCCCTTGATCCCCCTCTGGCATGCCACTGTCCAGGTCGTTGCACCCTTTAAACAACTTTAAAATCATTTTTCTGGCCAGAAATGTCTTTTCTAGATGTTAAAGTTCGCCTTCCCATTGAAGTCTATGGGGTTCGCGAACCGTTCGCGAACCGCTCGCATTTTTGCGCAAGTTCGCGAATATGTTCGCGAACTTTTTTTCCGACGTTCGCTACATCCCTACTGGTGAACATGGTTGGCCACTTGGGCAGAGCTGAACTGATGTATAAATATAATTCAAGTCATTTTATATTTGGAGAAGAGATCACATCTAGGGTAATGGAAATGTAAAATAGGTTTCATTTTTGCAGCTTTTTTGGCTCCAGGCTATCTGAGACCTTAATGACATGTAGCTAAGCATGTATGAAGGCATCGCTTATGGCCCTCTCAGGAGAAACAGAAAGCCACATGCTTTCCATAAAGTGGCCTCATAACACTGGATAACCTTGACTTCTTGAGATCTCATATAAATTCCTATTACACAGCTCTCGACAAACGGACTATTAAATTTGGGTAAATTATCCCCCACCACGTTCTGTCTACCGAGGGAGGCAATCTAATCCAAAATGTTTATAATCACAAAATTATCTAATTGCAGCTATAAAGGTTGTGTTATGCCATCTTAATTATGCAGGTTATTAAAGCCTCAAACAAATCAAACACATTTTACTACCCACTTTTCCAAGTGAGGAACAACAAATGTTTAAGGCCATTTAAATTCTGCTGCATTGATATCCAACCTGTAGCTGCCCACACTGTGATTTATTAGAACTCCCTGCATCCTCTGCCAGGCTGAGAACTACACATCCCAACACATAGTTATAGTCTGAGCAGTCTATCACTTACCATGGGTCTCTCCCTTCAGAGGGTTTAAAGGTCCAGCCTGTTTTGGATCCCATAAAACATACTACGTAAGTTATAGATTTCTCCTATGTACAACATGTTAGCCAATACCCAACTGATATAACTAAAGACTGGCAAGCCATTGGATCCAGCACAGGATGGGCTATGTTTGCATTGATTTGTCCTCTTTTGCTTGTACATGGGATGTTTGGGGTGAGAAGACCCCTTTCAAATTTACATGATAAAGAAACTTACATTTTTAAGAGATTGTTCTTAGTGAGTAAACCATTTGTTCCTCATTTAACTTGTGCAAACAACATTAATTCTGGACATTATTTAGGTAGTTGTGGCACTCTGCTGCCTCATAAGTATCGGTAATTTCTATTTTGTAGATGTTGGAACACATACTTTGAAGTAGAACGTCTCTTCATTAGTAGAACGTCTCTTCAGTAGTAGCACGTCTCTTCGGTAGTAGAACGTCTCTTCAGTAGTAGAACGTCTCTTCAGTAGTAGAACGTCTCTTCCATAGTAGAACGTCTCTTCAGTAGTAGAACGTCTCTTCAGTAGTAGAACGTCTCTTCAGCCTCCACCAAGGCCCACTGGCTCTGTTGTGTTTAAAGGTGCTTTGTACACAATACATTTATGACCTTATTATTTATTAAGAAAGATATCCTGTTATCTAGAAGTGATGCTAGGACATTTATAATGTATTTATTTCCAGTTATTAGTGGCCCTTTAATATTGGTTTATAAAAGGACTTAGAACCTCTTCTTATCAAAGCTTTTCCCATCTCATCCTGAGCAAAAGCTATTTGTGTTCAGTCTTGGATCCTATCGTTTTTTTTTTTGCACATACATTGTTGTTGCCTGGAAACAGACACAGATGTATGATACCACAAGGAAATTTGCATTGCAGAGATACATACATAGTGATAGAGTCACTTTCTTCGCGTACTGATCGACAGTATCATTCTTTTTAATCTTCGATTGGTTCATTTACCCTTTCTTTTAGGGTCATCCCTTTCCTTATTCTGCAGGAAACGATCATTTCCATTTTGATTCTAAAAAAGTAAGATTATATCAATTCAAAGTAGGGATGCATCGAATCCACTATTTGGGATTCGGCCGAATCCCCAAATCCTTGGTGAAAGATTCAGCTGAATACCGAACCGAATTCCGAATCCTAATTTGCATATCCAAATTAGGGTCATGAAAGGAAAAAGCGGAAACAATTCTTCATTTGGGTTGAAAAGTCACGTGATTTCCCTATCCGTCCCTAATTTACATATGCAAATTAGGATTTGGTTCAGCCAGGCTCAAGGATCTGAACCTGATCTTGGATTCGGTGCATTCCTAATGCAAAGGGTCTCTCTCTCTCCTTTAAGTTTAAATGCAGCTTACTGACTTTTATTTGGCACAAACACAAATCTTCAGCCCACTGGCTTCACATTGGGGATAACATTAGCTTCACATAAGCATTAACAGTCCCAATTCACACTCACGGTTTCCTTAGCCCTCACTGGCTTTTGGTGGACCGCAAATCCCAGAATCCTCTCTGGGCCACACTCAAGGCACACTTGTCTCCTGGAAGGGGTTTCTCTTTTCCTCTCCAGTCCTTTAGATCTCTCTCTCTCTCTCTCTCTCTCTCTCTCTATATATATATAATGCACCTCATTTATTAATAGTGGGAAACTATTTACATAGGCAGCAGGCAGGTAATTTTTTCCTGTTCTATTCCAGCAAGGAAATCCTTTCATTAAGTTTAGGTCTTCTGACAAATTCCAGGGTGACTGTTGAGCTCTACAATGACCAGCCTTCTCCCACGTGCCCTTTCCACTAATGAGCAACTTGTGAGGTGAGCCACCAGGGCGGCTGCTCACGGTTATATCTCAGTTCCTCGGTTTAATTAAAAAGGGATTGATTGCTACAAAACAATAGGAGCTGCCTCAGATTTAAAAAAAAAAGCATTTTCTTTGGAGATATAAAGTTATCTGGAGTTTGGAGTTTTTGCTGGAGAACTTTTCAAAAGGCCATTCTGTTTATTAAGGGGCAGGAACATTCAGAGCAATGTGGAAAGAGAGAAGAGAATTACAGAACAAAATGTATTAGTATATGTAAAAAAATCAACCTCTCTGCTGATTAAAATGGAAACATTTTTTTGGTTCTTTATATGGAACATTTATATTCAACCGAATTTTGAGCTAACCCAAAGAAGCCCAGTGTAGGACTAAGCCTAGGGGCCACCGGATAACCTCACATATAGGGCCCACTTAGGGACACATTTTGCGGGTCAGGCTTTTTGACAGCAAAAATATGAAAAAGTTGCTGAAAAAAAAGAGTATGTTTTGTGGGAATTATTATGCAACAAAACTGAATACAAAAATATTCCGGCTAAAACCTGTCGAAAATGTGTAGAAGTCAATGTCATATGTCCCTTTTACAACTGGTAGGTCTTTCTTTGATTTGTGGTTTTAGACATTTTTGAGGGTTTTAGACATTTTTGAGGATTTTTGATGCTGCCTTTTGTGCTTTTTCAGTTCTAATATTTGAATAAATGTCATGACATTAGTGGTTTTAGAGAAAATAAGTTTAGTCGTGGTTTTCAAAACCCTCTAAAACCACTAAAATGAGAATTTCTCTTTTGGTAGTAAGAAAGGACCGAGGCAAAGTTTCCTAGACTGGGGCCCATGAGGGTGTTGGTCCACCAGGAAATCCTCTGGTAATCTGATATGGTTCTTTGTGGTGGTGAATAGTGATAAGCAAAATATTTCTGCAAATATTTTCATGAAACCTCTGAAAAATGTTGCTGTGAAAAGTGCAAGTGCTTTAATTTGGTTTCACTGGCCACAATTGCCTATGGTGCAACATCTCCTTGAGACCTTCAACAACACTGGGACAAATAACCTTGCAATATGGGTGGAAAATCATGGCACTTGAGCTCAAAATTGCACTTTGCTCAATGGACTCCTGGACATAAATCAGCCCTACTGTATGTCATCAATGAATGAATTAAAAACGTAGAGATTTTTACCCAAAAACTGCCAATTTATTCGAGTTCCAAACAATGAACATGGGTTGGTTTTTCCATTCCCTGTTAATTTTCTGCCGTATTTATATAAGTAGGAATTGTACTTGTTCTGTTTCAGAGAACAAAAATCATGAGACCTGCAATATTTGTCCTCCCCTGGTATATTTATGTTCTTTTAATTTAATTTAATTAGCAATGATCACTTATTTTTTGGAAATATCTAAGAAAAACATCAGGGCCTTGTTTGAGAGAATGTTGGGCCTCAACATGAAAACCATTTACTTTAATGGAAAAGGAATGTGCGATGGCTAATGAATGAGCAGACCATGACACCTTGTTTGTCGTTTTTTTAACAACATATCATCCACCCCAAGAAAAACAATAGAGTGGATGTCTTTGGGAAATATTGTTTATTTGTTATGGTCACCACTATGGGTGCATAGATATACAGGTGGTGCATATATATTAAGAATGAGACATAAAGGATGCACCGAATCCACTTTTTTGGATTTGGCCGAACCCCCGAATCCCGTGTGAAAGATTCGGCTGAATACTGAACCAAATCAGAACCCTTATTTTGCATATTTAAATCAGTGAGGAGGAGGGAAAAAGGGAGCGTGCTGAAAAACATTTTTTTTAATTACTTGCTTTGTGATGAAAAGTCACACGATTTTAAGGATTCAGTTTGGCCAGGCACAAGTATTTGGCAAAATCCGAATCCTGCTGAAAAGGGCTGAATACTGGCCAAATACCAAACTAAATCCTGGATTATGTGCATCCCTAATAGAAATATAAGCAAGATTGGGCACAGGTAGGGCTGGGGACAGCATCTTCTCCCAATGATTAGGTTGGAGTGCGGAGCAAAGCTTCCCTGGCTGTAATATAAGCTGATGCTACAGGTTTGCTGATTATTAAATTCTGATGCTAATTGCACTGGTTTCTGTGCTGCCATGTAGTAATTATCTGTATTAATTACTAATCAGCCTTATATTGTGACATTTCTATTCTATGTGTACTGTATATTGTGAGTGGGTCCCTAAGCTCAGTAAGTGACAGCAGCACAGAGCATGTGCAGTGAATCAGCAGAAAAGAAGATGGGGAGCTACTGGGGCATCTTTGGAGACACAGATCTTTACTGCTAAAGGGCTGTGGTTGCCTTGGGCTGGTACAGAAGCACAAAACATCATGTACAACATTTTTAGCTACTTCTTTAGTTAGGCTTTAGTTCTTTAGTTGTTTTTAATCAGAGGCTCAATATACTGTATATGGTACTGTGTCCCAACATTCAAGCCTACTGGAATGCCAAACCAAATGGATATCAGTCAGTTTGGGGATTGGGCAGGTTTAAGATGTCCATCTGTAGCTTTTGGGTGGTGTATGGTACATTGGGAGATGAGAAAGAGAAGAGGAGACTAAGCTTCTCTCTACTTCCTTCTGTTCCGTCTTTTTTGAGTGCGGTGCTGCAACAACTGGAACAATAGGAATATGGCGGTTCCATGTGTGGCCACATCACATCAGACTGGAGGGTCCGTGGACCACTTGGGCTTCCAACTTGGGGAGTGGGGAGATCAGGGGGCAATGTGCCCATGTGGGCAGCAGACGGGTGCAGGACTTGGTCGGTTTCCCGCACTCCCGGTTAGGATTGCCACCTGCTCGGTATTTTACCGGGCTGGCCGGTAAAAATGATGGTTGATCCCAATGTTATTAATAGGGAAAAAAGGGATAAATACATTAAAAAGGTGGCAACCCTACTCCCAGTCCAACCCTGGGCTTGTCAGTCAGAGAGTGCAGGAGATTGGCAAATGAAACAAAAGATCTGATTGGTTGCTACGGTCAAAATGTAAGCAGCAAGGTCTCACCTTACTGCATTGTCATTACGTCTACCTAAACAGAGAAGTCACGTTGCTAATATTCTATATTTACAATCCAATATATGCAAACACCCTCTGTCTCCTAACAGCAAAGCCTGATCCAGGAGCCGAAGATCCAATTTTCTGGAACAGCTCTGAGCATTTTCATTTTTAATATAAAAAAAAAACAAAACAAAAAAAACAACCAACCCAGAACAGATGCAGCGCAGAAATATCTGCCTCGCCTTCTCCTTTAATTTCAGCACCGAGGTCTCAGAGACATACAAAATGATGACAAGGTAATTTCTTGGAAAGAAAAACTGGATTAAGTAGAAAATTACTTATCTGAGTAGGTAAATTGCTTTGGATGGAAAAGTAAAAATAAAGTTATTCTGTGCGTTGGGAAAAGGAGAGGAGCCTGGTGCCGCCCGAGCCCACAGCCCCGGCGAGATTGCTTTTAAATGAAATTTTCAACACTGACTTACAAACACATCAGGGCAGATGAAACGGACTGAACCCTGTATTTAATATCTTTTTTCCAAGGCCACAGAACGGTGAGTAATCGAGGGTGAAGGAAAATCCAAGCGCTGCATTCTGGGACTTTGCAGGTGTAATTAGTGGCTCAGCCGTTAATGTCAGGATCTGAACCTGCCAATAAAATGCTCTTTGTTATGGAGTGTGGAAAATTATATGTTGCCTGCACGGCCAATTATCCTATTAAACCAGGATCATGAAATCAGAGGGAAATGTACATTAGCCTTGAGCCGGCTGTAGCATTCCACTGTACTGTTAACTCTTTCATTGTTACATTGATTCATCTCATTCCAAATATTCCGCTGCCACTATATACCCTATTATACGGCTGCACTGTGCTCCTTACAGGGGGATGGCTATTCAGCAGTCCTGCCCTGCTTTATGGCTGAGATTCAGAGCATTCTGTCCCAGTGGCTGCACAGATCCTATCTGATCCCCATTGTAAGCAGCAGTCCTGTCCTGCTTTATGGCTGAGATTCAGAGCATTCTGCCCCAGTGGCTGTACAGATCCTATCTGATCCTCATTGTAAGCAGCAGTCCTGCCCTGCTTTATGGCAGCTGAGATTCTAGCTATCTGTATAACAGAGCATTCTGTCCCAGTGGCTGCACAGATCCTATCTGATCCCCATTGTAAGCAGCAGTCCTGTCCTGCTTTATGGCAGCTGAGATTCTAGCTATCTGTATAACAGAACATTCTGTCCCAGTGGCTGCACAGATCCTATCTGATCCCCATTGTAAGCAGCAGTCCTGTCCTGCTTTATGGCAGCTGAGATTCTAGCTATCTGTATAACAGAGCATTCTGTCCCAGTGGCTGCACAGATCCTATCTGATCCCCATTGTAAGCAGCAGTCCTGTCCTGCTTTATGGCAGCTGAGATTCTAGCTAACTGTATAACAGAACATTCTGTCCCAGTGGCTGCACAGATCCTATCTGATCCCCATTGTAAGCAGCATTCCTGTCCTGCTTTATGGCAGCTGAGATTCTAGCTATCTGTATAACAGAGCATTCTGTCCCAGTGGCTGCACAGATGCTATCTGATCCCCATTGTAAGCAGCAGTCCTGTCCTGCTTTATGGCAGCTGAGATTCTAGCTATCTGTATAACAGAACATTCTGTCCCAGTGGCTGCACAGATCCTATCTGATCCCCATTGTAAGCAGCAGCCCTGTCCTGCTTTATGGCAGCTGAGATTCTAGCTATCTGTATAACAGAACATTCTGTCCCATTGGCTGCACAGATCCTATCTGATCCCCATTGTAAGCAGCAGTCCTGTCCTGCTTTATGGCAGCTGAGATTCTAGCTATCTGTATAACAGAACATTCTGTCCCAGTGGCTGCACAGATCCTATCTGATCCCCATTGTAAGCAGCAGTCCTGTCCTGCTTTATGGCAGCTGAGATTCTAGCTATCTGTATAACAGAACATTCTGTCCCAGTGGCTGCACAGATCCTATCTGATCCCCATTGTATTTCACTTTTGAAAGAAGCAAAATCAAAAGGCAAAAATATACAGATGCCATTTTTACATAATGTATTTTCCAGCACATATCTGTTGAAATTCTCCCGTTTCTATACTCTCTGTATTTGCAGGAATTAGCACAGAAAGCTAAATGATCATAAGAAAAAAAAAATGACTAATTTGAGCCCAGAGCCCAAGCCCATTTGAGACGACGCAGAATGGAAAACTAGTTATGGAAATGCTCAGATCATTACGGGAAGCTCTTTATTCTTTCCATTACTGTGTCTGACACATTCAGTAAGCACATTCTAGTAACATTCTCTTTTGTCTCTTCTCCAGTCTAAGGGGCTTTTTTTTTCCAAAATGGCACAATAAAAATGACACGGTTTAAGGGGATTTCCTATATTTTCAGTTTTTCTTTTTCTTTTTAATGAGTTCTGGGCAGCTTTCAGTTAGTAAATACTGTGTATCCAGTTCTGAGAAGGTTATACATATAACAGTGATGTGGGATTATTTCCTATCATGCTCAGCAGCACTAGGGGTTCTGATCAGGGTCAGACTGGGACAACGGGGAAAATAACCCACAAAAACAGACCCCCTCCTGCTACTCATCCCAATGCAGCTCCGGAGCTCTCCTTACTTCTACCCAATTGTGGCCACAAGGGAACAAGTAGTTGTGGAGAGGGGGGTTTGTGTCATGATTAGGACTCCAGTACTGAGGCAGGGGCCCCAGGTGTATGTAGGGGCCCCTGAGGTGGCAGCCCCAGTGGGGTCCAATGCTGGTTTTGATTAGCACCACTTGTAGGGAGAACAAAATTCTGTTGGTGGCTAATGGGTAACTTGTTAGTACCCTGGCCCTGGGTAAACTGAGACCTTGTGGCTGCAGGGGAGCCCGGGGGTATAGGGGCCCCATGAAGCCCTAATTAATGAGAAATGTAACATATATTTGTAAAAAAAGGATAACCTCTGGATTTGTTGGGGGCCCTAAAATTGATTTGCTGTGGGGCCCAGTAACATCTAGTTACTCCACTGAGTTATTTATTAAAGTCTGAATGCCAAAAATTTTAAAAATTCGAGATTTAATATATCCCGAGGATGGAAGAAGTCAGAATCAGAAAATCCAGCATCTCAGACCTATCAAGGTTGTATATAAATCAATGGGATAGGTCTCTATCCCCCAAAATCAGACTATTTTAGACTTTTCTTGTTTGGGAAAAAGCCAGAAAAATTGAGCGATTCGGGAAAAAATACTGGAAAAAATTCTGGAGAAAGCATATGATTCGGATTTTCACTTGATTTTTTTTAATAAATAAGGTCCAATCGGTGGATTCTAGCTTGGTCAGACTGTTTTCATTAAAATAGATAAATTGGGGCTTTGATAAATAAGGCCTTAAAAGTAAAAGACATTAACAGACAATACAATGAATAAAGGTCATACAATAGGTTCTCCCATAGCACAGTACAAAGTAATCGTATTCAGATGCCTAGCTATGGGTACCAGTGCAAGTCAATAGTACATTATACGCACACATGACCAGGCCCGGACTGGCAATCTGTTGGTTCTGGCAAATGCCAGAGGGGCTGCTATAAGGTGCCATAGAAAGTCAGTATTTAGTGGGCTGGTGGGGGCTGATTGGGCCTCTGTGTACCTGAAATGCCAGGGCCTATTTTAATTCTCAGTCCGGACCTGCACATGACTCCAGCAGGGATTATCGATATTAAAGGACCAGTACATGATACATCTGACCTGTCATACTGTTTATTTCTATAAGTACAAATTAAACTCTTGCAGTGGGTTTCCATCAGCTCTGCAATCTTTTATCTCCGTCCCCACATGCTTGCTTGTGCTCGGCAGAACATTAGACAATATATAATGATAACTGGTATCTACAGATACAAATTACAGATACAACTTTAATGCTCTCTGGCGCTCATATTGGCCAAAGGTTCCTAGTTTGCAGTAGTGCCTTCATTATTTTTCTTTTTATACTTACAGATAGGTCTTAAAAATCTGACCCACTGTTGAGTATTTCATGGTTCCTTGGACCAGTGGCAGATGCTTGATCAATCCTTTGCCCAATGCATTTCTTATGAGATAATTATCAAAGGAGACTATTCACAGATCAATTTCCTTTGTTCTCCGACCAATCAGCCCATAGTCCTCATGCAAGAGAGGCCACACGCAATATGGCTGCCTTTCCATTGCAATCAATTCTTCATCTACTGATGCACCATATACTGGGATAGTTACATAGTTACATATTAAATTCGGTTGAAAAAAGACAAAGTCCATCAAGTTCAACCCCTCCAAATGAAAACCCAGCATCCATACACACACCCCTCTCTACTTTTAATTAAATTCTATATACCCATATCTATACTAACTATAGAGCTTAGTATCACAATAGTCTTTGATATTATGTCTGTCCAAAAATCATCCAAGTCCCTCTTATAGTCATTAACTGAATCAGCATCACAACATCACCCGGCAGTGCATTCCCCAACCTCACTGTCCTGACTGTGAAGAATAGTGATGGGCGAATTTGCGCCGTTTCACTTCGCCGAAAAATTAGCGAATTTCGTGCGAAATTCGCGAAACGCTGAAAAATTCGCAAAACGGCGCCGGCGTCTCGTTTTTGATGCTGGCGCCCGTTTTTGACGCCGGCGTCCGTTTTTTTCGAAAAAAAAAATTTGACGCTGGCGATTTTTTTCCGTGCGTTTTGCGAATTTATTCGCTGGCGGCGAATCGCGCAAATTCGCTGCGAATTCGCGCCTGGCGAATAAATTCGCCCATCACTAGTGAAGAACCCCTTACGTTGCTTCAAATGAAAGTTCTTTTCTTATAGTCTAAAGGGGGGGCCTCTGGTACGGTGATCCACTTTATGGGTAAAAAGGTCCCCTGCCATTTGTCTATAATGTCCTCTAATGTACTTGTAAAGTGTAATCATGTCCCCTCGCAAGCGCCTTTTTTCCAGAGAAAACAACCCCAACCTTGACAGTCTACCCTCATAATTTAACTCTTCCCTCCCTCTAACCAGTTTAGTTCACTTAGTTCACTAACAACACTGGTCCGATTAGAAAATGTTCCATTTACCACCACTCTTTGTAGTCTGTCTTTTAGCCAGTTCTCTATCCAGGTACAAATACTATGTTCCAGGCCAACATTCCTTAATTTAACAAGTAACCTTTTGTGTGGAACTGTATCAAAGGCTTTAGCAAAGTCTAAGTAAATCACATCCACTGCCATCCCAGAATCGAGGTCTCTACTTACCTTCTCATAAAAAGAAATTAAGTTAGTCTGGCAAGATCTATTACGCATAAAACAATGCTGGCACAAACTCATAGTATTATGATTTGCTATGAAGTCCAGTATCTTATCCTTTATTAACCCTTCAAAAAGCTTTCCTACCACTGACGTCAGACTAACTGGCCTTTAGTTTTGAGGCTGAGAACGGGATCCTTTTTTGAATAGAGACATCACATTAGCAATTCGCCAGTCTCTCGGCACTATGCCAGATCTAAATGAATCCTGAAAAATTAAGTTGACTTGACCTGTTTAGATGTTGACCCTGTTGGCCATGGACATGAGTGTATGCAGTCTACAGTCAAAAACCATGGCCAAATAAATTTAGATGAACCAAATTTGACCCATTTGGTTGACTATAATGGGCAAGGAACTGCTAATTTGATGTTCTGGCCAAATGTTATATGTATGTGAAGCTCAACACTGGCAAGCCTCTCTATTCTCCACCTCAAGAAGATGGATTTTTCTCACTTACCATTCCTGAAGCCTCTTGTCAATGCACAACAACAGCTCCAGAATGGACAAGTGTGTTCCAAGGGTAAAGGGTCACAAGAGGTGAAGACGAGTGAATGGCTCTGGCTGTGATTTATCTCCCTCATATCTTCCCGTGCACACTATCTGATCGACTGCTCCGCCGCCAACATCACACTAATAAGTCCAAAACTAACAAAAGACCTGACAGATCAATGCTCTCCTTGATATGTTCTGGAGAAATGGCGAATTCATCTAATTCCAGGGCAATATCGTTGGAGCCTCGACGGAGAGTAAATAAATCACTCCAATTGTTTGTTCTTTTATTTCGAGTTGCCATTTTTCATGACTGCATATGTTAAGTGCTCGGTATCTTTATCTGCCGGATAGAGATCAGACTCGCACATAATACAAGGTGACTTCTTTGATCTGCCAAGTATACTTTGGCAAGGACTTATTCTGCATGATAATGGTTCCCCCCACAAGGAATCCTGTCTCCACGCATTAGGTTTTCTAATGAAATGCTTAATTAATATGGAGAATAATATCCATGGTACATCAAACATAGAATAGAAGCTTTTTAGCCCCTTAAAGGACAAGCAGGAACACAAAATGAAGGTTTGCTGGTGATATGACACTTATTTTCTTGTCTGCTGAACCCCCTTCTAGAACTTTCCCTGCATATTGGCATTTCAGGATGGAGGAACAAAATGCCATGTTTTTATCTACAATGTAGTATTTTCTCCCCAGGATTTCAGCATCCCGTATGAACATCACATGTCTACACTGCTCTCCCCCAACTCCCTACTGGTTTCCACTACTCTTGTCCACTCATCTCCCTCTCAAAGTGCTCCCCTACCAACAGTGCCCAAGCCATGTGCCTTCCCTACCCCTCGTTCCTACACTGATTTGCGTTTTCATTCCAAAGAAGAACTGGGGTGCATTTAGATGAATGAAAAGCAAGTGCCATCGGACAATTGTTGTAGTTTTTCATAAGACAACTGCAGAGTTCTAAAAGTACCCATTGCACCATCAGACATAGAGACACTTGGCCTTATTTATTACAGGTATAGGACCTGTTATCCAGAATGTTTGGGACCTGGGGTTTTCTGGATAATGGATCTAAGTCTACTAGAAAATCATGTAAACATTAAATAAACTCAATCGGCTGATTTTGCTTCCAATAAGGATTAATTATATCTTAGTTGGGATCAAGCTACTGTTT
The DNA here is from genome assembly GCF_017654675.1 of Xenopus laevis. Taxonomy (NCBI): domain Eukaryota; kingdom Metazoa; phylum Chordata; class Amphibia; order Anura; family Pipidae; genus Xenopus; species Xenopus laevis. The sequence continues at coordinate 156,112,926 of NC_054381.1, forward strand.
TATTATTACACAGAAAAAGGAAATCATGAATTATTTGGATAAAATAGTGTCCATGGGAGATGGCCTTTCTATAATTTGGAGTTTTCTGTATAAAATGTTTCCGGATAAAGGATTCCATACCTGTATTGGTGGGGCAGGTTGCAAAGCCCTTGCTGTATGTGTATATATGGAAACTCTTTGCTAGCTTCCTTATGCTTTATGTACTGTATCTATTGCTTTCTTTGGATCCCTCTTATTAGGAAGGTGTTCATGTCCCTGGATCATAGTGTTGGCATGTCCCCCATCACAGGCCCCAATTTAAATGTGTTTCCAGGGGACAGGAGGTCTCAATGAGATGCCCTTTTGATCCGATGTTAAGTATCTGTAGGAACATGAGATAGTGAGGACTAATTAGTAAGCAGTTTTGGAGTGTGAGTGTGTTGGACCTGACAGGAGTAACCCCCCAGTGTAGAGACTCAAGCTTGTAGACTATTGGCAGACTTGATGGCTGTTGTAGCCATTAAAATCTTAATTATTTTTATGAATGTAAAGCCAATGCCCTCAGGCCCAGATTTACAAACCGACCACCCCTAGGCTGACTGTGCTCGTCGCCCCTCCCCTCCCCCCCATAAATATCCCCTCCCCTTCCCCCATGTGCATGCATGCTCACTGTCTCCAGTGTTTATAACTAATTCAGATCACCCCTGAAATTCTGCCGCCCCTGGGCCCAGGCCTTTCTGGTCTTACCACAAATTTGGGCCTGAATGCCATTCTTGTTTATTTCTGGGCTTTGGGCTCAATCAGTATAGTACTACAAATATGGTACACATGCAATAAACTTTATTTAGTAATTTGGATCAGATTTTAGGTGTAACTTAGGGTATCCCAAACCCAGAACTAACTCCAAGGACCTGGTCACGGCTCACTCTTCTGCCTTTCGCAGATGTTTTTGGCTTTGGGTGGGGCCCTCCACTACTCAGATGCCGCCAGGACCGAGGAGAGAGTTCTGGGCAGGCTAGGGAACCGAACGTTTGAAGGAGAAGGGGGAGCAGGCAGCATTGACATGGAACAGGCTGGGTCAAACCAAACAGGCAAAGTGGTACCAAATCAGAGGGCAGAATCAAAGTCTGGTCACAGGCCAGGGTCAACACCAAACAATAATGTGGTATCAAAGTCAGGATCCAAAGAGTGGTCAAAACAGGCAGTGGTCAGTACAAACAGCAGATGGAAGATGTGCCTTTCAATATTTGAATTTGATGATGTCACACGGATGACGTCACATCTGGAAGCGGCAGATCAGGAGCAGCAAGAGAAAGAAGAAGTCCCCGCTGCCCCACTAGACCACCAGGTATTCTTAAAGTATTCTTAAAGTAGGTCACCGTGTGGGGTGGTTCACCTTCAAGTTAACTTTTAATATTTTATAGAAGGGCCAATTCTAAGCAACTTTTCTATTGACCTTCATTTTCCTTTTATTGTTTCTGAAGTATGTGCCTTCTTCTTCGTCTTTCATCTAAAAAAAACAAAGGCTCTGAACGTCACACTCTACATCATACTAACAGTTAATTCAAAGGCAAACTAACACTTTAAGGGGTTGTTCACCTTTAAATTAACATCTAGTATGATGCAGAGAGGGATATTCTGCGATTGGTTTTCATTTTTTTATTTGTGGTTTTTGATTTATTTAGCTTTTTATTCAGCAGCTCTCCAGGTTCTATATCAATCTTATTATAAGGCTGGGGAGAAGCACTTAACATTAGTGTCGTCGCTCACCGTGAACTAAACTCAGACTTTCACTGGCACAATAACAATAAATATTCCCAGACTCTTCGCCACCATTTAATTCATCACTGAGCCTTTCTTTCCATCTGAACAACTTTTATTCTTTTCTCTGGCATACAGATGGAGCACGGGGACTGTGACATGAAGGTGTTGCCATAGCAACTGACTACACAGTTACTCTCACTCTACAACTAACGAAAGAATGAAATCCATTAAACACGTAACAAGGGATTGAATATATATTTATAGAATTATTATATGAATGGATAATACTGGTATGGGACCTGGACCATGTGCAGTGAATCAGCAGAAAAGAAGCTACTGGGGCATCTTTGGAGACACAGATCTTTACTGCTAAAGGGCTGTGGTTGCCTGGGCTGGTACAGAAGCCCCTAAAACTCATTTTTTTCTGGTTAAAAAAAAAACCTCAATTTTTTCTGGTTGAAAAAAAACCTAAATTTTTTCAAGATTTATCTCAGGAGATATTTATTATGCTCAGGACCTGGGGTTTTCCAGAGTTTTCCAGAAATGTTGTAGAGTAAGGGGTTATTTACTAAAATATGATTTTATCTCATTTGTTTAATAAAAAAAGCTCAACCAAACTCCCATCCACGATTTTGCCTTAATTTTTATTAAAATAACTCTAAAAAATGGATCGGGGAAAAAAACTCGATAAAATTGAGCAAAAACCAGAATCGTATGTTTTGTTTTCAGACTTTTCTCCCAAATTGCTAAATTTTTTAGGTTATTGGCCAAAACCCCAAATTGGTCGGATTATCGGGCTAAACCCAGCACAAAACCACTACATCATCATCATCATCATTTATTTATATAGCGCTGTCAAGATACGCAGTGCTTTACTGCAGTTGTAGCAAACAGGGAATAAATGGTGGATAACAAACAAGGATTACAGAGTACAATAGGGTTTACAAACTAAAAGGTTAGGGTACAATTGAGACATTAGGATTATATAAACACTTTGTCATTTTTGGTACAGCAATGATTAATTAAGGTACATCGAATAAGCCTCTTTAAACAGGTGGGTCTTTAAGGAGCGCTTGAAAGCTTGGAAAGAAGGAGAAAGTCTGACAGCTTGTGGCAGAGAGTTCCAGAGAAAAGCAGACGCCCGAGAGAAGTCTTGTAGGTGAGAATGGGCAGAAGTGACCAGAGGAGAAGTGAGAGAAGATCAGAAGCAGAGCGTAGGTTTCGTGAAGGAGTGTATTTGGAGATTAGAGATGAAATATAGGGAGGGGTTTCATTATTAAGGGCCTTGAATGTGAGTGTAAGTAATTTGAATTTGATTCTAGAAGAGATTGGGAGCCAGTGAAGGGACATACATATGAGAGCAGCTGATGTTGAGCGGTGAGATAGATGAATGAGTCTAGCGGCCGCGTTTAGAACAGATTGGAGTTGTGAAAGGTGACTTGTTGGAATACCTGTGAGGAGTAAGTTGCAGTAATCAAGGCGGGAGATGATGAGAGACTGAATCAGTGTTTTAGTTGATTCTGAACTGAGATAGGGTCGTATTCGAGCAATGTTGCGCAGTTGAATACGGCAAGATTTTGCAAGTGTTTGAATGTGTGGTGAAAAAGACAGACGAGAGTCTAAGATAACTCCTAGGCAGCGTGCCTGTGTGGTGGAATGAAAGGTGGTGTTGTTTACGGTGAGTGATATCTGAGGGACAGGGGAAGATCTTGGAGGAAATATGATAAGTTCTGTTTTAGAAAGGTTCAGTTTCAGGTGGCGCTGTGACATCCAGGAGGAGACAGCAGAGAGACAGTCTGTGACTTGGGAAAGGACAGAATTAGAAAGATCAGGAGTAGACAAGTAGAGTTGGGTGTCATCAGCATAAAGGTGATACTGAAGTCCAAATGACTGAATAAGTTTTCCTAGTGAAGTTGTATAGAGCGAGAACAGCAGGGGGCCAAGAACAGAGCTTTGAGGAACTCCAACAGAGAGTGGGAAAGTAGTAGAAGTAGAGTTAGAGAAGGAAACTTTAAAGGAACCGTCAGACAGATAAGATGTAAACCATGAAAGAGCAGTGTCCCGAATGCCAGATGAGTGTAGAATGTCAAGGAGGAGTGTGTGGTCAACTGTGTCAAAGCCTGCAGAGAGATCTTTAAATTGGTGTAAGGACAATTGCCATTGACTTATACAGGACCTCGACAGGTCTAAGATGGCAGATTTTTGTATCCAGGATTTTTGCAGTATCGGGATATAATAAATCTTGAAAAAATTGAGTTTTTTTTTAACCAGAAAAAAATGAGTTTTAGGCGCTTCTGTACCAGCTCAAGGCAACAACAGCCCTTTAGCAGTAAAGATCAGTGTCTCCAAAGATGCCCCAGTAGCTCCCCATCTTCTTTTCTGCTGATTCACTGCACATGCTCTGTGCTGCTGTCACTTACTGAGCTTAGGGACCCACTCACAATATACAGTACACATAGAATAGAAATGTCACAATATAAGGCTGATTAGTAATTAATACACATAATTACTACATGGCAGCACAGAAACCAGTGCAATTAGCATCAGAATTGAATAATCAGCAAACCTGTAGCATCAGCTTATATTACAGCCAGGGAAGCTCATTTTCTGCTGGATAATTAGTGACGAGCCCTAAGCTTAGCTTCTCAACAGCCAATCAGAGCCCACTGAGCATGTGAGTGTCACAGACACTTTCCAAGATGGTGACCCCCTGTGACAAGTTTGAAGTCCTGGATCATTACTACTGTAGAGATATGGAACCCTTATGCTGGTTCAATAAGTTTAATATTTAAACTTTGTCATTTCTAGCCATATTAAATTTTAGAGGTTGATTCTCCTTTAAGGGTCTAGACTACAGAACTCATCTTAATTATACTGTATTTTGCATTCTTCTCTCTTTTAACACTGAAAAGTGGATGGGATATTCATAAAGGGATATATAAATGGATATATATATATATATATATATATATATATATGTGTGTGTGTGTGTCAGATAAGTTTCTGCACACCCATTAAAAAAATCAGAACCGGGTGCTGCTGCAATGCAACTTATACATCAAATCCATGTTTATAGGCAGTGCACAACGAATTTAAAAAATACTGAGTATTTTTAATCCGATGTGCGCTGCCTATAAACATGGATTTAAAACACTGTATATATATATATATATATATATATATATATATATATATATATATATATATATACACACAAACAAAAAAAGTCTACACTTGTGAAGCAAAAAGAAACTGGATTTATTCAACTTTCGGCTCTTAAACGCGAGCTATTATCAGAAGGAACTCCTGATAATAGCTCGCTTTTAAGAGACAAAACGTTGAATAAATCCAGTTTCTTTTTGCTTCACAAGTGTGGACTTTTTTTGTTGTTTGTAATTATGATTCCATGTTCCAGCACCTAGGTTTTACAGGTACTCTGAGTGCACCTGTTTGTATCCAGAATGTTTCGAGTTACGGAAAGGCTATCTTCCATAGACGTATTTCCTTTTTCTGTGTAATAATAAAACAGTATCTTGTACCTGATCCCAACTAAGATATAATTAATCCTTATTGGAGGCAAAACCAGCCTATTGGGTTTATTTAATGTTTACATGATTTTCTAGTAGACTTAAGGTATGAAGATCATAATTACAGAAAGATCCAATATCCGGAAAACCCCAGGTATTATCATTTGTGGCTCTTTACAAAACAGTAAAAAAGAGGGAGGCTCTGATGTAGAATCTGTAATTGAGCCAGAACTGGAGTGCTTTATACTATATCATCCCAGCCATATTGCCTGACAGTCTGCCCGGTGCTGCTTTATTTCTGAGCATCATCCTCACTGCGTTACAGCAATTCTCCACCGGTGCGGCAATTCACAGAGAGAGAGCGAGGCCTCCAAATTAAAATATAGATTTTTCTCCCTGTCAGTGCTGTGCCTATTAATATAAACCTTGCCCTGAAGGAAAATGTAGAAAATCTGCAGGTTGCTGCACAGACGTACACGTGTTGATGGATGGGTGTATAATGGTTCTCATTGGGATCCGGAAACTCATGAACTGTTCTTTAGCTCCGTGCCCAGGGCTGCCTAATGCGGGCATGAATTTCAGCTAAAAAAAAAAAAACCAAAACATTTTATTCTTTAAAAATGGCAAAAGTGTTGAATAAACAAATCTAAAAGGTAATGTATCATGCCAACACTTTCCCGTGGAAATTAAACTAGCAATAAAAGGGTTAAAAGGGCTGCTTATGAAAATCTATTTTGCCATGTTGACAGTATGAGCATGTAAGTCTGCATTCCCTTTAACTCTTTCACTGCATTTGTGTGGGCAGAGGCTTCTAGACCCTAATACTTCGGTAGTAGGGTTGCCACCTTTTAAAATAATCGATACCGGCAGGTGGAGGGGGCGGTGTTAAAAGGGCAGGGCCATGATGATAAAGGGGGCGGGACCATGACACGCTATTGGCTGGCCGGGTCGTGAGGGGCGGAGCCATACTCACAAATTTGGCAAGAAGCCCATGAAAAAGGTAAGTTGGGAGCAGGCTGGGGGCACTGGCTTTTTTTAGGTGTATTACAAATTTACTGGCAGCTACATTGCCGGTAAATTTGTAATACCGGCCCCGGCCTTGGCTGGTGTTTTACCGGCTAGGCCGGTAGGTGGATATTCGGTAGGTGGATTATGAACAGGCAGTAACCTATCCAAGCCTTTCCACTATTCTCTGTCTCTGTATATTAGTGCTACCAATCCCTATTTCTGTAGGAAATGAGAGAGAGCAGGTGTGTAATCTGATCTCTCTGTATGACCAGCAGAAGCCCAGGATCTTGTGGCGCCTGCTTCAGTACTCCAGGCCCAGGCTTTCGGGCCTAGCCTGGAGGAAAGTTTGCAGCCTGGTTTAAGCTCCAACATCTCAGAGTTTGAATCTGTGGAACAACTGTCAGCTGCTGGGGTTGCTTCCCAGGCAGTGAGTATGGAGGAGTCCCCAGCTGGATCACACAAACATTGTGGTGCAGTGGAAGCCCAGGCAGGTGAGAAGAACATGGAGCCCCAGGCCCTGCAACCTGCCTGGCAGAACTCAGAGGGGAGAAGCAAGGGGAGCACAAAGTCTGAAGCTGGAGGTGACGGTGCAGAAGTGAGAGGACAAGGCAGAGACAAAGAGGTGCAGCTGATCTGACCCCTGGGGAAGCTGAGGAGAAGGAGAAAACTCGCACTTTAAGATCTGGTGGAAAAACTGTGAGTAGTAAATCTTCTTCTGATAAATGTAAGAAACTCCAGCGTTCTGCCTCTGTGGGTGTTTTACCTGATGTCACTGCAGTGAGGGGAGAAGGCACATTGTGTGGGAAAAAGCAAGGTGGGGGTAAAGCTGTGTCACAGTCACCTGTGAGTAAACTACATCTCCCAGCATCCCCTGTAAGCCTTGCATCTGGCAGCCAAATCAGACTGAATGACTGTGATGGAAATGCAGGGGTTAAACCTGTGTCTTACTCACCTGTGAATAAAGAGCTGGATCATCCAGGTTTCCCAGCATCCCCTCTAAGCCGGGTAGCCAGATAATCGCCTCTGATTGTGATGTTGTGCCAGACACTCCCCATGATGTTTGTGCAACAAGGGAAAGTGCATTTGGGAAGGGAAAAGCTGCAGCTGTGAGTCAAACTGGAAAGATCATTGTTGTTGCTGCTGCTGCTGAGCTTTCTCTTACTGGGGAGACTACATACCTCCCAACTGTCCCTTTTTCGGAGGGACAGTCCCTCTTTTGTACTGGAAAGTCCCTCTTTTCTCTGCACTGAACAGCCAGAAAAAGAAACAAAGTTTCTCACTTAATTGGCTTTTAGCAGAGAGCCCAGAACAGCTAACAGGTGCAAATAAGATACTTTGTAACAATTTTGAGACACAAAAACACAGTTTAGATAAGGAGAAATATTTTCAAACTTTCATAACCTGCCAAATTTTGTAAAACAAACATGGTAATTAGGGGGTGTGGCCAGAGAAAGGGGTGTGGTCAAAAAATTTCTGTGCTATGTGCAGGAAAAAAAATGTTGTCCCTCTTTTTACTTCTAAAATGTTGGGAGGTATGAGACTAAACCTCAGGATTCAGCAGGTAACGAGACACCTGCACCCAGTACTGCAATTAACCCTGTAGCTGCCAAATCTGCACCTGATCCTGCCTGTAACACTGACATATCTGATGATGAATCTCAGTTTTCCTGTGAATCAGCTTCTGCCTCAGGTGCAACTGCAGCTCTTGTGGTACGTGCAAAACAGCCCCCCAAGTCCCCTACTGCAGAGAGCCCCCCTGTGCCCTGTCCTGAGGATATTCCAAACTATCATTAAGCAGCTGACACAAGCCTATAATGACAAAAAGAAGAAAGAGGCAGAAATTGTGGCACAACAAAAGCTGATCAGAGCTGCAAATAAGAACAAAAGAGGAAAACTTGAGTTGGACATGATCACACTTAAAGGGGAACTCTTTGAGGTGGAAGTGTCTATTGAGAGGCTGCTGACTAAAGCGGGGCCCTGGAGGGAGCGTTTTGAAAACATGGAGAGATTTGAAAAGATGCAAAAGTCTCTCAAGGAGCAGGTTCCCTATCGCACCCGGAAGCCCAGCACTACCAGCTGTTCTGCCTCATCTGATATAGAAGGGGAATTTAAAAAGCCTGAAGCCCCAAGCAGGAGTTTGAAGAGAGCGACACCAAAAGGCAGAGGAAGTGAGACCATCAACTGGCAGCATATGGCGTTTGATGTAAAGGATGTTGATGAACAAGAAAAGGAGAAGCAAGATCTTAAAAAGTTTCCCCAAGTTACATCCGTGACCTCAAAGAGCTTCAGCCTAACTCAGGAAGAATTTCCTCCATTCTCCCCAGGAGTGAGACAACAAGAACCATCGCAGAGCCAGAGGCCACAAGGGGATGTTATTCCAGCAATGGAAGTATCGTCCAATCAGTCTGCTGCAAGTGGCGTGTCTGGGGTGGTGCATGGAGATGAGTCTGGTGTGAATGCTGGCGTGTCTGTAGCGGGGCTTGGAGAAGCGAGTGCTCACAGTGACCCAGTGGTGATGGGTGCACAAGAGGTGTTGGTGGTGGGTAATAAAGAGTCTGGGAAAACTGGGCCTAAAAAAGCACAGCAGGCACATGATACTGAGGACCAAACATCTACTGAGCAAGCTAAATCTTCTGGGGACCCTAGAGCTTCATCTTCTGGGGTGGACCCTAAAGCTTCATCTTCTGGGGTAGACCCTAAAGCATCAGGAAGGTTTTGGGAGAGAAGGAGATTATTTCCTGCAGATGAAGGGCATTCCTTTGGTGGTCAGGCATTCCGTAGGAAAAACTGTGTCAAGCTGATGTGGGAAGGGAACATAGAGAATGCCCCAAAAAGAACCTACATTATTAGGAGACTGCTAGCAGGGTCCGCTAAATTTAAAGCTAGTAATGACCTGGAGGCCTGTATCAGCTACAGAATGGGATGTGAGTTTCAAAATCCCACAGGGGTTAGATGCTTTTTGGCGGCTTTTTGAGACTCTAAAAACACAGCCTGAATGGCAGAATTTTGAGGCCATGCCAATATCTAAGCCAGAGATAAAGAACATCACTATGATTGTTAAAAATGAAGGGGTCCCTGTGGATGATGTGCTCATGTGGCTGAAGCGTCAGTGCACAGTCCTCTCCCCTTTAGCCCGTGTACTTGAAGATGATGTGTGGACAGGGGGCTGGAAAACTGAGGTCAAGCTTACGGTGATTAATAACGTCCCCCAACATCTGCCTAACACTTTTTTCATAGGCAAAGAAAAGTGCATCTGTTTCTATGCTGGCCAGGCCAAAAGATGCTTTAAATGTGGGTCACTTAATCACCTGGCCAGTTCCTGTGCTGTAGAGAAATGTATCCTCTGTGGGAAAATCGGCCATACAAAGAGATTCTGTAAGGACATAAAGTGTAACCTGTGTGGTAATATGGGGCATCCTCCCCGCTTGTGCCCTATGGCCTCTCATAATAAAAATAGGAATAGTCTTGTAGTGAAAAATCAGGTAGTGCAGGAAGAAGACCAACTGTTGATAGAGGCTGTTCATGAGATAGAAAACCAGCAGAGAGAGGAACAACAGCAAAGGCAAAAGGGCACAAAACCTAACCAACTGCAACAGAGAGAGAGACGAGAGGATCAGGATGGCGCAGGAAGGAAGGTATAACATCAGAGAGGGCAGACTCCTACTCACAGGGAGGTAGATCAGAGATTACCACCAGAGCCATGCCCATCAGGTGCCACAAAAGGCTTCTCACAAACCGTGATAGGCCCCATAATCTCCCCAGATCTAGACCCACAGACACACCCTCCAGGTACAGTAAGTCCTGAACCCACCCAATGTATCAGTGAGACTCCTGTATCCATGTCAGAGGAATCGCCCCTACAAAAAGAAGAAAAAGAAAGGAAAACTTTAATGTACTCTGCAAGAATCACAGAGCCCTAGTGAAGAAAACTGGCAAGTAGTTACAGCTACTTCCCAACTACAAAACGATGATTCGGATGAGGATGACTCTTGGGGGTCAAAGAGGGGGAGGGAGGAATTTCAGAGAATAGATCATAGGATCTCTCTGGAGCAGATGGAGGTACAGTAGTCAGCCACTAGGGACCAGGAGATAACCCCCAAAGATAGTGGAGGCATCTCTGTGGCCCATTTCAGCCTCTTTGGCTGACAAACCAGATAGGGCTGGGCTTGTTCCTAGTGTAGACCTGACAATAGATGAAGAGACAGTCCACCTTGGAGATGAGGATCCTATACCTCAAGGGGTCCAGGTTAAAAGATTTGGAGAAGGGATATGTGATGGTGAAAGTAAAGGGAAGAAGGCCAAAAAGAAAACAACATAATGGCTACACAACCAATTAGAATTTACATATCTAATGTGTGCAGCATCCATTCGCCAAAGGCCAGGTTTTTAACTTTTTCTAGTCTCTCATCATCTGATGGAGACATATTTTTCCTTCAGGAGACTTGACTGACTACAAGGGCTGACCTTCAGAGTGGCACCATGGGCCCTCATTCTGGTCAATTGCAGCTGAGCCATGTGGTGGTGTGGGGGTGCTGTTTAGATCTGAATCGAATGTTGTTGTACATCGACTTGTGGAAATCCAGGTAGACAGGTGTCTCCTTCTTGACACCACAGCCAGAGGCAGGAAGATGTGCCTTATTAATATCTATGGGCCACAATCTTGCCAAGGAAGAAGTGCACTGCTGTCTGAGATGAGACCGTATTTCCACACTTCCCTTCCAGTGTTTCTGACTGGAGATTTCAACCAGGTATTAAGGCCACAAGATAGGACGGGAACTAGAGTAAATAACTCTGAAGGCTTCCTTAACCGTATCATCCAGCAGGCAGACCTAGTCGATGTTACTATCTGCAATGGTCGTGTTGGCAAGCACACTTACCATTGTGCAGGGAGGTCCAGTCGCCTTGATATGGCCTTTGTTAAAAAGCAGGAGTCATTCACTGATGTGCGTGAGCAGCTTGTGGAATACTCTGACCACTTCTTTCCTGTGGGGGGCTTCTTCCATCCCAAGTAGGGGGAGAAGGCTGTGGAGGCTTAGCACCAGTATCCTGGCGGAAGAGTCATCAAAGCATATCTTTAGGATGCGTCTTCAGAGTGAGATTGAGAGGGTTGACTTTTATGACTCTGTGCCATTGTGGTGGGAGGATGCCAAGGAGTCATTCCGAACTCTCTTCAGAAAGCTATCTGTTCGTAGGGAGGGAGAAAAATACAAAAGATACCTGTCCCTACGAAAGAAGTTGGAGGCCTGTATTTTGGACGGGGTGGATGGGTCAAAGCTGAACCAGCTGAAGGCCGGGATCAGGCGGCATCAGTACAGCCATCACAAATCTTTGGTTCTGGAGAGGGATTATGGGAGTTTTCACTTGCAAGACCCTTTTCAGAATTATCGAAAATCTGTGGCCAGGAAGTTAGAGACCGGCCTCATGGACACCCAGGGTTGCAGACTACCAGGGAGTGCATCCTGGGTGTTGTGAGGTCTTACTATGCCGACCTTTTCCGGAACAAGGCTTTGGATGGGGAAAGGCTGACTGACTTTTTGGAGGCGACCCCAAGGCCTGATACATCTAATTTGGACTTTTCCCTTTTGGAAGCAGAAATCACAGAGGCCGAGGTAACAACAGCTATTGACAGCCTTCATAAAAAGAAGGCGCCAGGCCCAGATGGCTTAACAGCCGAGTTTTATAAGACCTTTAAAGATAAGTTGGCCCCGGTCCTCGTGGAGGTCTTTAGAGACAGCCTGGCGGAGGGCATCTTGCCCCACTCCATGAGGGTTTCTTTTTTGATCCTGCTTTCAAAAGGTAAAGACTCAGAGCATATTGAGAACTGGAGGCCTATTGCCCTTCTCAATAACGATAGGAAGATTCTGTACTTTTTGACAGAATTTATCTGTTCTCAGGCACGTTATTGTCAGGATTTCAATTCGGCAGGGTGAAAGGGCGGAGCATCTTTGGGGCTCTTCTTACTATCAGGGAGACCTTAGAAGTATGCAAAGCTCAGAGCAAGGGCTGCTACATTGTCACTTTGGATCAGGCCAAGGCTTTTGACCGGGTGAATCATCAGTACCTGTGGTCTACTTTGGCAAAGTACGGCATCCCGGGCAAATTTATCCAATGGCTGGCAGTTTTGTATGAAGGGACCATAAGATTCCCACTTGTCAATGGTTGGAGGGGAGATGATTTCAATGTGGAGTCTGGAGTGCGACAGGGTTGCCCCTTAAGCCCACTCTTGTACGTATTTGCCATAGACCCATTCCTGCGCAGTCTAGAGAGTTGTGGCTTGAGGGGTATATCGTCCCCAGATGCCAGACTTTGACATCCCTCGCCTACGTGGATGATGTGACAGTTGTGGTATCCATTCGGAAGGACAGGAGGCTGCTTAACGAAACCATCGAAAGTTACTCTGAGGCTTCTGGGTCAATGATTAACCGTGACAAGTCGGAGGCTTTTTGGACGTTGAGCGGTGAGCCCGACTTCCAGCTCTCTGAATTTTCAACTGCCCCATCCCACATCCTGATCCTGGGGATAAAGTTTGGGAGGGAAGACAATTGCAGGCTAAATTGGGATGAGAAACTGGATGCCGGAACAGCAAAGGTCCAGCGATGGAAGGGATGGAGGCTGGCCTACAGGGAAAAGGTGACGCTTATCAAGGCCTACCTGGTCCCTCTGTTTTTGTTTGTAGCGCACGTGTATTCATTGCCAGATTCTCTCTACGCCAGGGTCCACAGTCTGTTTTTACAGTTGCTCTGGGGACACAAAAATTGCCCCTGGGAGTGTGGAGAGGAGGAGACCCAGGAACACTTTCTGGTCAGTTGCCCTGTGACTAGAGATGTGTATGGTCAGTTCTTAAAGTTCCCGTCCTGAACAACTTAACCTATGCAGAGTCAGCTTATGGGGTTTCTGCCAGGCAACATCTACTGGACCGTGAGACCCTTTACTTTATCATTGCCTGCACACGGTACCAGATCTGGCAGCATAGGTGCAGAAGATCGTTTGGCTTTTCTGGTGCTACTCCTGATAACATTGTTAGGGCATCTCTGGCTCAGTTGAGTTTCCTGAAGGGAAATGAGATAATAAGGTCTGTGGCTAATGAAAAGCAATGGCGATGGGTGCACCTTCCTCCGTAAATGTGCCATCTTGTTATATACTGCATCAAAACTGTTGTATTGGTATTAGTATTGTTTCCCACACTCTGATACTGCTCTCCTTTTATCCTCAGGGTGGTGGCAGAGATATTGCTCAGCACAGAGTACGAGGAGAGATATGTCCTGGAAACTATTTCTTTTGTTCTTCATGCATTTCTGGAAGGGTGGGGGAGTTTGGATATTGTTTTTGTGTTGGTGTGGTATAAAGGCCATATGGACAAAAACAAGACTTTGCAAGTCTGACCTTGTGAATTGGTGGTTTGGACTATTGCCTATGGACAGAGGGAGGGTGTATGGGTGGGTTTGTTGCTTTTTCGATTTTCTGATAATTTACGTTTTGAATTAATGTAAGTGTATTTTTATAATAATGATCTCTAAAAATTAGGTACCTATCTGGTGTTACCAATCACTATATCTGAAATTTAAATGAAAACAACCCATTGGGATTAACATGGTTTCTCCGGAGAAATAATGGAACCCCTATTCGATAGACACAAATCCTTATACTCTAAATATAGACCCTGATTAAAAAAATCCATTAATAACAGTTGGCGTCTGTTATTGGGACCCCAGAGGGCATTGAGTAGGAAGGGCAGGCAAGGAATACTCGTTCATTCTTTTTTTCATTCCTCTCTAACAATCCATATCACCTTCCTGACCCCCAGCTCAGTGCAACTCAATGCAAGCTACTCTACACCAATCAGCGTGATGTACGGAGCCATGGGAGGTTGATTAGAAGCTGTAGGAGAACCATTTAAAGTCTAGTAGGATGGAGAAATGTAAAACTGGATCAGATGGCGAGCCTTTGAAATGCGATGCTTCCTGCGGTTTTCTCTTCCTGGGAATCACTATATCAAGCTCAAATGTGTAGACTTCACATGATCAGCTCCATACAGATTAGGTGCGGCAAAAATAATATCCAGCTATAAATAAAGCAGCAAAATACATATGCAGTTCATGAAAATGCATAAGCTCCGTGTTATTAGCTTGTGGCAGTGGGATGAGACAATGGGAGACAAAGGCAATGTTGGAGCAGTAACTATGTAATGATACAGTATGTGCCTTGTATTGCCTTCTGTAAGTTCTTGGAGATATAAAACTGTGAATTTGTGTTGTCACCCTTGCAAAATCGAATTTACTATGAGCATGGAGGGTAGAATGATTTAGGGTGGGGGTCCCCAAGATTTTTTTAGCCATGATTAGTGATGGGCGAATTTATTCAGCAGGCGCGAATTCGCTGCAAATTTGCACGATTTGCCATGGCGAATAAATTCGTGAAACGGGCGCGAAAATTCACTGGCAAAAATTCACCGGCATAAAAAAAAAAATATTGCCGGCGTCCAAAAAAAAAAACCATTTTTGATGCTGGCGTTAAAAACGAGGCTCCGGCACAGTTTCACAAATTTTTCGCAGTTTCGCGAATTTAGTGGGAAATTTGCACATTTTTCACCTATCACTACCTATGAGCCTCTTTCCAATGCAAAAAGAGTTGGAGAGCAACAAAAACATTTTCCAAGTAGGTGCTAAATAAGGGCTGTGTTGGCCATTTGGTGGCCCTTTGTAGACTGGCAGCCTACATGAGTTCTGTTTGGCATTACACCTGTTTTTTATGCAACCAAAGCTTGCCCCCAAGCATGAAATTGAAAAATTAGCGCTACTTTGAGCCCATTGGGAGCAAAATTCAAGGGGTTGGTGAGTAACATGTTGCTTGTGAGCCATTGATTGGGGGACACTGATTTAGGTGTTTTGTGGAAACTGGAGACCACTTGATGTAAAAGAAAAACCCTCAAACAAAGGAATCAAAAGACTTGGGAACGTGTGACATGAGAACGTACAAGAGTAAAATGGAGTTAACAGTGGGAGAGCATAGAGTTATCACTTCACAGCACAGAAAAACAAAGAATTGCTCTTACAGCCAAGAAGGTGGTTCTGCCTCAAGGCCAGGGTACTAGTGACCAAGGCTAGCTTGAGAGCAGAATCCATCCAAGTCGGGAGGAATCTGCATACACCAAATTTTATTCTCTCTGGTGGATGGGTAAGTTTATCTTGCATAGATGTCCTTGTCCTCCAGACCCATCTTTGTGGATCAATATTTGGTCTTAACTAGGTAACAGATTCAATACAGTCGCCCTACTATAGTTAGAGGAGTATGAAGAGCAGCACATATTAACCACAAATGTCATCCCTAATGGCAATCTGTGTCTCCTAACTTGCTCTGCGTTGTGCCCCTCACATCTATGTTTTAAATTATTACTGAAAGGGATAATATTACCCTCTACCGCAGGTCTAGGCTTCCCTTGAAGGTGACCATTGTGGTTGACAATGAGCCATGGCTCCTCTTTGTGAGTCCAGCCTGCTGGATTTAGAGTTTTTTGGCAGTTGGATTGGGTCTAAGTCTGTAGACAAAAATGTCTGGAAAGGAATTTTTTGACTGGGGGTCAGTGACTTTCTTATAAGATTTCAAATAACTGCAAAGGATATTCAACTGCCCATGATACAAGTGTAGGAGTTGACTGGTGCAAAAGTGTATCCCTAAATGATCTTCATGTTGAATTGTTGCAATGGGATAGGGCAGGTAGTAAGGTAAGTACAGGGTCCCATTGGGAGCTACACTCACAGGTACTCCCTAACTTACATGGCTAAATAAGGCACAAGGAAGGGAACAGGTAAAGGAATGGGGGTTGGCATCTACATGCCTCCCCCAGCCAGGCCTGGACTAGGAGTCAAAATAGGCCCTGCCATTCCAAGTACAGAGGCCCAAACAGCCCCCTACCAGCCCACTATATGGTAACTTTCTATTGAACCATACAGCAGCGCCTCTGGCATTTGCCAGAACCCACAGATTGCCAATCCGGGCCTGCCCCCAGCCCACCTCTCATGAATACAGCACAACGGAATACAGGCTGGAGCTCAGAGACCAGCGATAATAAAGTGGAAGGGTGCAAGTGGCAATCCAAAGGGTAAATAGATGTTATTGGGCCCCACAGAATATTGGTAAGTTGAACTATTCTCTATTCTATTTCTCTTGAGGGTGCATTTTAGTGCATTGCCATCAGTGATTCTTTAATAGCATTTATATCAGCCCTAGGTGTACTCCTGCAATTTACTTGGAACATCAGTGCAGAAAGAATAGCAGGGGATCCAGTGCTCAGTAAAACTGCCAGTGAACATTAAATTGCACTTTTTACATTTAAAAATAGTATAACACAGCATTACCTGAAAGCCAAAGCAAGGAATAGAAAAATCTGTGCAGCTTGAGCCGAGGCAAATAGCACCAGAGGTTTAGCAGCTTTATCATGTGGTGTGGGGGTCCATATGAATCTGTGGAGAGGATCTACATGTCAAAGAGACCACATAAAATGGGAGGATATATAGATAGATACATGATAGATAGATAGATAGATAGATAGATAGATAGATAGATAGATAGATAGATAGATAGATAGATTAGATAGATATAGAGAGAGATAGATGATACATAGAAAGATAGATATTGATTATAGATAGATTGATTGAGAGAGAGAGAGAGAGAGAGAGAGAGAGAGAGAGAGATGATGATAGATAGATAGATAGATAGATATAGATGACAGATAGATATAGGAAGAGAGAGATATATAGAGAGAGATAAATAGATGATAGATGGAGAGATACAGATGATAGATAGATATAGAACGATATAGAATGAGATAGAAAGATAGATTGATAGATATATAGATTATAGATAGATAGATAGATAGATATAGATGATAGATAGATATTGATTAATAGCTAGATGGATAGATAATAGATTTAGGGATAGCATACATATATAGAGAGAGAGAGAAAGAGAGAGAGAGAGAGATGACAGGTTTATAGAGAGATTGATAATAAATAGATGACATACACAGAGATATTAGATATTAGGTAGATCTATAAGACAATGCTCAGTGCTTATTGGTTGGCTGATTGGCACAAGATGCAGTTTCTCTGGAGCCGGTGCTGGGGATGATGAATTTAGCAGGAGTTCTTGGCAGACATGAGTCTAAATAATTCCAGGACGACATTGAAATTCTGAACACACATCTGCTTTTTGGGACAGCAGCAAATCTGAGCTGAGCTCTTGTTTTGCAGGTGAGAAAATCCAGAGCAATGGGGAGAGTTCCTAGCGTTTCATTTAAAGACAAAGCAAGTGAAATTCAGTGGAAAGGATGTGGGACAGGGAGCATTACAGCTGAATGTACAACACTAACATTTCCTTTTCATTTCCCCGGGAATTTGTACATCCAATCAGGAAGGCCCATTGCCCCCATCCCCTTCTTTGTAGTTGTTTTTACTTTTGTTGCTCTTCTACTTCCAGGACTTTATTGTGGCTTAGAAATGAATCAGTTCAGTGATGTTCTTCCCTGCTTTACACCTACATGTGCGTGCTGGTATCTTTTACCAGGAGGAGGTTCACATCGGTTGTAACGGAGCAAGTCTTTGCCTACGAGTAGTGAATGGACGACTAAATTTGCCTGGCACAAATTCGCAATGAATTTCCGCGTTTAACGAATCGCCCACGAAAATTCACCGGCATCAAAAATATTTGGCTCATCCAAAAAGTCGTTTGCATCAGAATTTACACAAGCGACTTTTCAGACTTTTCGGGCATTCATTTTCGAATTTCCTATGAGAGCTGGGGCCCACAGAGCTTTTTCCAAGTTTCCCGCCAGCCCAGTCTGACCCTGGACCCAGGTCTAATATCAGTCAAACAGATGCTTCTTTCAAATATTCAAATATTCCAACGCTAATTCCTTAAAATGCGAAGTTGCGTTCAGGGCGAAGTTGCGCTGGCGTTGGCTAATTTTCATACGGCTGGAAGTTAAAGTTGAATGGACGTATATGTTGCAGCAAATACATTACACTACACAAGCCCAGTAAACCTTAATAAAATAAAATAGAGTTGTTATTTTGCCCTACACATGAGCCCAATGTATAGTTTATGTGCCATATGTTAGGAAATGTAGGGGGGAAGCCGGGTACCCCAAAAAAAAAAAATTCGGTCTTTTGCAGCCTATCACCCTGAAAAAAGGAAAAGACACCAGCGCTCCATTGCACTTCGCCTGGTCTGAGGTGGCATAGACAAGTCTGGCGCAAGAGGTAACGTTCAGTAAAATCCGCATCTTTTTGAATTTGCAGAGTTACGTCCATTCACCAGAGCGAAAATTTGCCTGGCATGAGAGTGTGAAGCAACGCTACCGTCTATCTCCTTCGCTAGCGTTAGTCACTACGCCCTTTAGGGAATCTGCCCCTTAGTCTTCTCCCCGAGATCTTGGTAAATGTCCCCTGTCTTCTTTCCTACATAATTGGGCCTTTAACTCTTTCCTGCTTGTGTCTAGTGATGGGCAAATTTTTCCCATTTCGCTGAAAAATTTGCAAATTTCAATGCAGGCGACAATTCTGATGCTGCCAACAATTCCGATGTGCATTAAAGTCAATGGGCGCCTTAAATTGTCGCTGGCATCGGAATTAGCATCGGAATTGTCTCCGGCGTCAAAAAATTTCACAAATTTATTCGCCGGCAGCAAAACACGGAAATTCGCCAAATAAATTAGCCCATCACTACTTGTCTCTCTAGATCTTACACAATGTGGTTGGGCTACCCACAGTCATGAGATATATGACTGTGGACAATGGACTTTACCGTACTCTGATTGGACCACATCTAATCCCCTGGCCCTGATCCAATACATTCCTTTAGAATCCCAGCTAAAAATATCCATCTATAGACCCTGGAAGCCCACAAAGTACAAATAGGTCAAACTTGAAGCAATAAGTTATTACATCCAGAAGCTTCACTGCTGTTTTATTAAACAGTTACAGAAAGGGTGACCCCAGGCAAATATTTATTCTAGGGATCCCCAAAGGCAAGTTATCTCCCCCTCCGTGTTCTCCAAGGCTAATATGGGAAATAAAGTAATAAATGAGACAGTGCACATTACTAGAATTCTAGCCCCAAGCGAAGGACTTAGGCTGAACATAAACCATCATACCTGTATATATAGGTTTAAAGGAGAAGGAAAGCTACCGAGGCAGTTTATTGCCAATAGATTAATCACAATAGGGCAAGCAAGAACACTATATTTATTCTGCAGAATGATTTACCATTCCTGAGTATTCCAGCTCTAGAAGCTCTCTCTGTTTGTTTAGGATAGCAGCTGCCATATTAGCTTGGTGTGACATCACTTCCTGCCTGAGTCTCTCCCTGCTCACTCATAGCTCTGGGCTCAGATTACAGCAGGGAGGGGAGGAGGGGAGAGGAGCAAACTGAGCATGCTCAAGCCCTAGCCCTGGAGGTTTGAGCTGAAAACAGTTAGTCTGATACAGAAGCCCATGAGTACACAATAGAAGGAAAGAAATGTGCTGTTTCTTTTGACAGAGGACTCAGAGCAGCATTACTTTGAGGGGTTACTGGTGTATTTTCTGATAAAGCTTACTTACTTTTAGCCTTTCCTTCTCCTTTAATGATATTCTTTTATCTTGATACACAGCGTTTCACAGAGCCAGTATAAGGAAAGTTTTCCTGTTCGCTAATAAAGTCAATAGACCTACACTTCACTGCTTATCAATAAGCCTGTGATGTTGTGGAATGAGAATGTTGTACATTAGAATCACCTCCACTGAGACAAGTCCTAACGGTATAAATTTAACCTCTGATTTGCAAGGACATCGATCCCACCGTGTTAATCCCTCGGACTCCGACAGACAGGTAATCCCAAAATGATAAGCCAAGAATTAGTTGTGAAAGTCTCAAGTCAGATAATTATTCTCTATTGTAGCCCTTCGTTATATCTTTATTTACTGTTAGTAGTATAAGGGTAATAGCAACACCAGGAGACTTAAGGTTTAGGGATAAATCTCTGCTTCTGGGGGCGACTAATCTCCTGTAAAAGCGTTCTCACCGGCAATAATGTGATTTACTGGAGGTAAAACCAATGTGTCGCTTCAGTCTTCCAAAATCGCTTGAAGTTTCGGGCGACTTTGCAATATGTTGCTTTTACTGCCAGGGATTTCATTTATTTCCAATGGAGACGCATTAAGGGGAGATTTGTCACTCACAGTCGTGCATTAATAATCTTCCCATCAGCCATTGCCCTCAAATGTGTCCTGATACTGCAAACTATACAAACACTAAGTGGATAACTTCATAGTGAGTATCAAGATGTATCATTTGGCTGTGATTCAAATTGCAGACCTGTATTAAAGGGTTGTTCACCTTTATATTAACTGTTAGTATTATGTAGAGAGTATTCTGAGACAATTAGTAATTGATTTAAATGTTTTAATATTTGTGGGGTTTTTTTGAGTTATTTAGCTTTTTATTCAGAAGCTCTACAATTTGCAGTTTCAGCCCTCTGGTTGCTAAGGTCCAAATTCCCCTAGCAACCATGTATTGATTTGAATAAGAGACTGGAATATGAATAGGAGAGGCCTGAATAGAAAGATGAGTAATAAAAAGTAACAATAAGGGGCCAATTCACCAAGCTCGAGTGAAGGATTCGAAGTGTTTTTTGGTCTACTTCGACCATCGAATGGGCTACTTCGACCTTCGACTTTGAATCGAAGGATTCGAACTAAAAATCGTTCGACTATTCGACCATTCGATAGTCGAAGTACTGTCTCTTTAAGAAAAAACTTCGACCCCCTAGTTCGCCATCTAAAACCTACCGAACCCAATGTTAGCCTATGGGGAAGGTCCCCATAGGCTTGCCTAAATTTTTTTGGTCGAAGGATAATCCTTCGAATCGTTCGATTCGAAGGATTTAATTGTTCGATCGAAGGATTATTCCTTTGTTCGATCGCACTATTTGTGCTAAAATCCTTCGACTTCGATATTCGAAGTCGAAGGATTTTAATTCCCAGTCGAATATCGAGGGTTAATTAACCCTCGATATTCGACCCTTGGTGAATTTGCCCCTAACAATACATTTGTAGCCTTACAGAGCATTTGTTTTTAGATGGGGTCAGTGACCCCTTTTGAAAGCTGGAAAGAGTCAGAAGAAGAACGCAAATCATTTAAAAACTTTAAAAAGGAAAAAATGAAGGCCAATTCATTCTTAAACGTACACTGGGCAGATTTATTAAGGGTCGAATTTCGAGTTTATGGGAGTTTCTAAAAACTGAAATGTAAGTGTTACACTGCAACACCCGGAATTTACTCACTCTGCAGTAGTGGTGCTAGTTCGCCGTTGACCCGACACGGACCCAACGTTTCGGGGGGGGGTTACAACCACCCTTCATCAGGATCCTGATGAAGGGAGGTTGTACCCCCCGAAACGTCGATGGTGATATAAATCAATAAAGAAGGGGCACTTTCCCCACTGCAGAAATTTGTGTGTGTGCGCATCCGTGAACAAAAAGCTACAATTTCTAAAAACTCCCAATCAAAGTTTTAAAAAATGGGTGAATAGGATCGAGCTGCAAATTTGAATCAAATTCAAATTAAATTTTTTCACCAAAAAAAAAAAATTCATTTTCTTTTTCAAAAGTCCACCAAACGACCCCAAATTGATTGTAGGATTTCCCCCATAGGCTAAAACACCAATTTGGCAGATTTTAGATGGCGAATAGTCTAATTCAAATTCTTAAAGGGACAGTACATGATACATTTCAAAATTCTAATTTTCATTTTTTTTCAAAATTTGAATCAAATTTGGACTATTCCCTAGTCGAATGACACTATAAACAGGATTATTACAGGATTATTCCTGATGTCCCTCTCACCTAGTTGATACCTGAATGTTAAAGGAGAAGGAAAAGCTAAAAGTAAGTAAGCTTTATCAGAAAGGTCTATATAAATACACAAGTAAACCCTCAAAGTAATGCTTCTCTGAGTCCTCTGTCAAAAGAAACACCACATTTCTTTCCTTCTATTGTGTACTCATGGGCTTCTGTATCAGACTTCCTGTTTTCAGCTTAAACCTCCAGGGCAGGGCTTGAGCATGCTCAGTTTGTTCCTCTCTCCCTCCCACCTCCCATCCCTGCTGTAATCTGAGCTCAGAGCTGTAAGTGAGCATGGAGACATTCAGGCAGGAAGTGATGTCACACCAAGCTTATATGGCCGCTTCTATCCTAAACAAACAGAGACAGTATCTAGAGCGGTTAACTTCGGTATGGTAAAGCATTTTGCCAAATAAATATAGCGTTCTATCTTGCACTATTGTGGCTAGTCTGTTGGCAATAAACTGTCTTGGAGCTTTCCTTCTCCTTTAAGAATGAATGGGATAGAATATTTTGAGTGTCCAGTAGAATAATGGTAAAAGTGTGTGTTAGAATTTTGATATAGAATAATAAAGAATAAAGATGAGATGGATAAAATATTTGGAATGTGGGTCATGCAGGGTGCAGAATATTACAAATGTTTGGAATTCTTGGAATGTATGTTACAAAACCAATCTGTGAGATTGAATGGTAAAAATTGCACAGGATAAAATGTCTAGAATTCATGGAATAAAACGTGGATAATGCATTGTAGCACTTCTATTCGGTTATATTAGGGTGGTACATGAGGGCAGCATTATAGTAGGGTTGGTGGGTCCTTATAATCTAAACTTACTGGACCACAAAAAATAGAAGTCCCCAGTTATATTGGGGATAATAATTTGTGTTGAGCTTCCGCAATCCTGATTCATGGCACAGCTGGAATTCCGCCTGCCTCCTGTTATTCCTGATCCCAATACATGGGGGTTTAGAGCAAGTTCCCTTTCATTTTCTCCTGGTACTGCCTCTGTGCAGCGAGTGATACTGTAATGTAATGAGAGATCTGACTGGCAAAGTACATGGGCACACAATGTTTTTTCTAAAAAAAAAAAAAAAATCAAAAGTAGGTTCCGGAGAAAGGATAGAGCAATGCAATCGGAGGAAAGCATTCCCGCCGGCTCTTAGCAATTTGTCAGATTTCTATTATATTTCAGGAGACAAAAAGGAACATTAAAAGGCTGCTGGCATTTCCACTTTCCCTCTCTGCTTTACATGTGTCTCCATTTCTTAGCGCAGTCTCCTATTGATCGGTTCTGTTTGTAGCCTCCGTTACCAGCGCTCCTGTCACCTGATTACAGTGAACGTGACCTTCACATTGATCACTTCTTCTGCATGGACCTGCTCAGATGACTGGGATATGGCGAGTACATGTGTTTCATTGAGGGAACGTCGGACTTCAGTCTGTAGCAACGCTCAGATTTCCCCCTTGTTATAGCCATGAAAAAAAACCTCCTCCGTTTCATTTATTTTTAGATTACTTAGTTACTTTAAATATATGTTATTCTATGGCAACATCAACACCTCTCCGTGTTTCATCATATATGATCCCATTTAATGTTTAGTAACAATATGAATGTTGTAAAATATAAGAAAACTAGAAGTTCTCTGGGCATTACGTTGCCTGTATAAAAGCACTTGGTCTTTAAACCCGGTCTAATATCCTTATCATTTACAGCAGGGGGTACATTATCCATTTTAATACATGAGTGATACTCAGAGTTCCCTGTATAACTCAGCCTGCAGCCTTGTGCCTTTATATGGTCACAGAACAACCCCTCAGTGACTTCTAATATCCTTATCATTTACAGTAGGGGGTACATTATCCCTTATAATACATGAGTGATACTCAGAGTTCCCTGTATAACTCAGCCTGCAGCCTTGTGCCTTTATATGGTCACAGAACCCCTCAGTGACTTCTAATATCCTTATCATTTACAGTAGGGGGTACATTATCCCTTATAATACATGAGTGATACTCAAAGTTCCCTGTATAACTCAGCCTGCAGCCTTGTGTCTTTATATGGTCACAGAACAACCCCTCAGTGACTTCTAATATCCTTATCATTTACAGTAGGGGGTACATTATCCCTTATAATACATGAGTGATACTCAGAGTTCCCTGTATAACTCAGCCTGCAGCCTTGTACCTTTATATGGTCACAGAACAACCCCTCAGTGACCTCTAATATCCTTATCATTTACAGTAGGGGGTACATTATCCCTTATAATACATAAGTGATACTCAGAGTTCCCTGTATAACTCAGCCTGCAGCCTTGTGCCTTTATATGGTCACAGAACCCATCTTTTTATGGACATGGAACTCCTTGGTGACATAATATCTTATAGGGATAACTTCTTTCTCTGTTTGTGTGTCAATGTTTGATATCACTATATATTTATATTTGAAGCTCATATTGAGACTTGCTGATTTTCTAAAACGTATTTTCTTATTGACCCATGAAGTGAATAATAATTTCTTCAAACTCAATTAAGAACATGTTCATCCCATTGCAGATTCAAACAGCTAATTATAAAGAAGTCATGTACTGTACCAAAGACTGCAGTGGGGATTTACCCCTAGGAGGATGCCTCAAAAACAGTGAATAATTGCTTAGAGAACATGCTTAGAGAGTATGTGTGATTGTTCATTGTTCCTGCCATTTTCATGTAGATATCCAGGGCAACATACTCAACCTCTCAACCTCATCTGCCAGTGAATAACACAAGTGTTCATTTAGTTCAGAAATCTGATTTGCAGCATATTCATTCCAGGAGACATAAAAGAATAAGAATATTAATGGATTCTGAAAAGAGGATCTGGTTTCGGTTCTAGGCATATTTGAGTGTTGTCCTCTCCTATTAAGGTTTGTCCTTTACTGGGTATGAATCAATACAAATTTCTTTATCCTAACCCGTATAGTTGGCTATAAATATGGGATATCTTTGGGTAAATACTGGCTGTACCATTTGTAAGAAGCCTGCGGCCTGTGTAACTTCTAGCATCATACAGAGGATTGACCAAAACTGTGTTTTAAAGGGATTCAATTCAAAGAAGAGCTGAAAAACAAGCACAGTAACGGAAATGTGTAGGTTTAGGCACAAGGGCTATGCAGGCAGCAACATAAACACAATCTAAAAACAGGCACAGGGTCAGGGCAGGCATCAAACATTTAGGATCCAGATAAAAAACCAAGGTCAAAGCCGGTAAGCCAGAACCAAAGGAACAAAGGCAGTGCAAGAACCGACTTACAGGATAGGAATGTTTTGGACAAAGCAAAAGGACTAATGATCTAGCACAGTTATTGGAGGAGGCAGGTTTAATAAGCTCTTTAATTGGGCTATTGCCTGCAGCTAGATTGTATGAAATTACCATGGAACACAGTTGTCAGGCTCTGCTGGGATTTGAAAAAAGAAAGACTTACACTTGCATACCCTGGCCGTCCAGACTTCAGCGACTCCCAGGTGCTCGATGCTAGAGGGAATGGGCAACCTCAGAAACAACGTAGGAACAAGACACACCGGCAC
The DNA here is from genome assembly GCF_017654675.1 of Xenopus laevis. Classification (NCBI taxonomy): domain Eukaryota; kingdom Metazoa; phylum Chordata; class Amphibia; order Anura; family Pipidae; genus Xenopus; species Xenopus laevis. The sequence continues at coordinate 156,138,647 of NC_054381.1, forward strand.
AGCATGGGTGAGTTCAGCAGGTTAAACCTTGCTCGTTTATTGCGGATGCAACGTTTCGGGGCGTGACCCCTTTCTGCTGGGATTTGAGCCACGGACATTTGGGCTCAATGCCTTAACCATTGGGCCAGGTGAGCAGCCTGTAGGGTTGATCAATTCTGCAGCTGCAGCTTCTGCAGTTCCAGCCCAGCAGCAGCCTGATTGGTTGAAGTCAGCCAATCAGGGCTGACTCTGCCCTACATAAGACCAGCCCTCCAAACAGTCCTTGCCTGAGCATTAGTTCACATCCTATCAGCACGGCATTGTCCCTAGCTATGGGTTCCTGTTCTGGCCTCCTTCCTATTCTGCCTTATCTTGTCTTAACTTGCCTTGTCTTGTCTGAACCCTTCCCTGTCTTGTCCTGCCTGACTCTGAACCTTGTCTTGTCTTGATCTGCCTTACCTTCCCCTTCCAGTTCTGCACTGGCCCTGCTTTAAACCTTGATCTTTCCTTGCTTTAACCCTGCCTTGTTTGCCTTGACCTGACCTTGCCTTCCTGATTCCTGTTCTGTCTTGGACCTAACCTGTCTTATACCCATTCCTCTTGCTATCCCGTACTCTCCTGCTTTCCTGTCCTTCTGCTTTCCAGCCCTTCTGCTCCCATCCTCTCTTTCTGCTCCAGTTTCCTTCTGCACTCTATCCCCAGTTTGACCCGATCTATGTCCGCAACATGCTGTCCCATACTTTCAGTCTGCTCCTAATCTACTTCCGCACCGTCATGTCTCATCCAGTCTGTTCCTGTCATGACTCTTCGCCCTGTCTAGTCCAGTCCAGATATTTTGCCCTCTCCATCCTGTTCCTGCCTTCCATTTACATGTTCATTAGGCACATACAGCTCCTGACTCACCCTTCCCTCATCAGTCTCCGCCCCCAACTAATCTCTTATAATAGTAAGGGGGAAAAGTCATTGTTTTTTATCCACCAGGCCCAAACCACACTGCCTCCTGAGGCTCAAACCAGAGGATGGGCAACCAGTATATATCAGATCCCTGGTTTTAGACCAGGAAGTTCCTGAGAGAATGGATGGCTTAGAATTAGTGATGAACACATTTTTTCAACATGCATAGATTTGAGGAGATATTCTGAAATTTGCCATGGGTGGATTTTTTTCTGTGAAACTGCAACAAAAATTTGGTGCGAAAAAAAAAATTCCCAAGAAAAACCTTCCATTCACTTCAATGCATTTGGAGTGAGAAAAAACGCCTATTGATTTTAAAGCAATTGGTGTGAGACATAAAAGGCACCCATAGACTGTATATTTTGCTACAAAAAAGTTGCCATGTAAACAGTCGCAATGACAAAAAAAGTGTCCCATAGACTATGATATATTTTGCTACTAAAAAAGTTGCTGCAACAAATAATTGCAGTGAATTTTTACAATTTTTTCTACGAAACAAAAAAGACAAATTCCCTCTTCACTATGTAGGATTATGTATCACCCCAACCCTTGCTATGGGTTACTACACTTGGACGAATTAAACCAGTCTAAATGGCAACAATTCCTGCTGGCAACTGCTTAGGCATAAAAAAAGACTGATTTACACACTCATCCGCATTCTCCACCAAAACTCCGGCGTCCAACACAACTATTCTGAGTGACCAGAGCTGATATCAATTTAAATTTTTTTAAACATTTCCTAGCTTCACCGTTAGTGAAGGGACGAATTTGTCCTGTTTTGCTTTGCCAAAAAAATTGTGAAATTGCGAAACTACGAAAAATTTGCGAAACACTAATTTTGAAGCCGGCATCAATTTGTGGCAATCGAAATCAACACCAGCGTCAATTCCGACGCAGGCGACAATTTGACAAGCATTAGTCAATGGGCGTGGTTAATTTAATTAAGCGTCTAAAAGAACTTTGAATTTTCCTGGCAATTTAGCGTATTTATTCACTTGTGGCGAAACGCGAAAATTCACTGCAAATTTGCATCTATCAAATAAATTCACCCATCTCAATTCACTGTGCTTGCATGTTAACATGGTGACATCTCTTGAGATTACTGGATGATATCACCGGCAGTTTCTCCATCTCAACCTAATAATTCTGTTGAGTTTTGATTTACGCCTAGGAAATATTTTATCAGAAGCCGCACATTTCCAGATTACAAAGATGTTATTTTCTCTCTAGATACAATGTATATTTCTGACGCTGTTTACATAAAAGCAATTAGATTGTTTGATAGAAGAACACATCTGTTCAAGGTTTTTCCCGTAATATTATTCATAGATTTGGAGAGATTGTATGTTTATTCAAATCACATAATTGTTTTCAGTCGTTTTTACCATAAAGTAGCCTTTTTATTCCACTTCACAATGATCCTGCTAAAACATGTTGCAGTTGGCTCTCTGCATAATTTACAGAATTGAGCCTGCACCACGGAATATTAATGTTTCTTCAATTTGCCCTTTGTTTGTACAGACCAGGATTATCTTCTACACTGTACAACATGGAGCAAACATGAACTGGTTTAAGCAATGCAAATGCATACTAATTAAAAAAGAATATTTGGACTGTAATTTGCCATTATGTTTTTGGAAGATCCATATTTGCCCAAATTCTTACAGCTGGAACAGATCCAAGTATCATGTAATAGATTTTGTTAGCATTTTTAAACTGGATGAAGAAAGCAAAGCTACAGTGGCATAATACAGGAAATTGTTGTTGCTGCTGTTGTATAAGAATCGAGAAGGGCACCCACATTACAGAGATTCTTTCTGTCACAAATCGGCACCCAGAATCCAGAACCAATTCTAAGCTCCTTGGTCTCGGCTCTTGCTTCCGCCTTTAACAGCCGCCTTTCACCTTGGGAGGAGCCCTCGGCTAATTGGATGCTGCCAGGTCTTATTAAGAGAGGAGCCAAGCGAGGGTTCTGGACGAGTTAAGGGGCACGATCGTTAAGCAAAGTCTTTGGGCAGAAGGTCACAGTACAATGTAATTTAGTAATAAAAACTATACTGTACAGGTACCATAAAAAATCTCTTTTAAGCTAGTCCATATAAATTCTCCATTCTGTATGACAGAAACCAATGCAGCCACCGCAGGGAATGATCCATGCAGCATGTTAATGAACCATGCAGCATGCAGACTTAAAATGTACCACTTTTTATGGTAAGGCGGGGGAATCCAGGTTCAGGCATAGAATTTTTTAAAGCCTATATCTAGTATTCAAAGGGTATAAAATCACCCATGGATTGCTCCTCTAATAAATCCAAGACCTCTGGACATCAAGTTAATTCAGGATACAGTTTCCCCAAAATTGTAACCCATTGACCTTAACTTTAGCTCCAACCCTGGCTTTGTCACAATGCTTCACCCAATCTCAATATCACATTTTGAACCAGACAGCCCACCCCCAGTTACTCATTAGTGTACAATGTCATTGTTGAGCAAGGGGGCGTGAAGTGTTTATTGGATGGGAAACCACCTGGTGTACCCCCACCTTGTTTTACATTTTTACAACAGCAATTTGCTGAAGACCATATTTCTATTGCAATATCAAGAATTAGAGCCAGTAATGTGCCGAACTCTTTTATAGGTCAATCTGACATTCAATATTTCATTATTCCTTTTCTTTTCAATGGCAGGACCCCTTTCAAACCAGTTCGCAAAGCTCTAGGATAGTTTTCCTTTACAGGGAAGGGTGATACTATTAAAGGGAAATAAACACATGTATGGGACCTGTTATCCCAAATGCTCTGGAACTGGGGTTTTCCAGATAATGGATCTTTGCATAATTTCTTCATACCTTAAGTCTACTAGAAAATCGTATAAACATGAAATAAGCCCAATAGGCTGTTTTTTCTTCCAAATAAGTATTAATCACATCTTAGTTTGGATCAAGTACAAGCTACTGTTTAATTATTACAGAAGTCTATGGTAGATGGTCATTCCATACTTTTAAGCTTTCTGGATAATGAGTTCCTGGATAACAGATCCCATACCTGTACAATAAAGCTGCTTTATAATAAACTACAAGGCACCTGTTTACTGCATATCATAACCCTGTTTACATTTGCTCCAAGAAATACAATCTTTGGTTTCTAGGCTACAACTCAATCTTTCTCTCCCCAGCACCAATCATGACTGCTGCGGAAATGGAGCAGACGCTGTGACAGATATTACCTTGGATTAAATTCTAAAGTCATTTCCTAAATGTATAACAAATGCATTTCCTCTTGTGTTGTTGAGCAGACACCCAAGGTCATTGAGTTTAAACTTCTCCAAGTGGGATGGGTGGGAGGAAGGGTGAAGAGATGCGTCTGGTAAGTCCTGCTCTCTAGTTCCAAGCACTTTTGCTCCACTTTAGCTCATAACATTGATGTGTTGGGCTATTAAAAGTGATTAGATAAAAGGAAGTCACTTACTCCTTCTAGACTAATGCGGCTGCAAACTCCATTTAATGTGATAATAACCGTGCAATAAAAACCGACAACAGAGGTGTGAATTTCTGAGCCTCCACTCCCATAAAATACTTTCATGCTCTAGTCTGAGCGTTTAGACGCGGAACTATTAACAGCCAAGAAAAATGGAGAGGATATCAACGCCGTGCCAAGAGAACCCACACTGAAATGCAATATAGGTTATAAATAGGTTTATGTTGGTATCTGTTACAAGTGACATTATTTACTATAATGATTCCAAGTCTTCGGTTTTCATGTAAACAAGAGTAACACGTGAGCCTCATTTGGCATAGACGTACTTTCTCGTATTTCCTTGCCGCCCCTGAGGGAGTTGACAGTTTGATTTTTGATTTGGGAATACTGGGGATGCGCGTCATGGAAATAAGTGGCACATGTAAATATATGGGATTAGAGAAAAATATATAAAAGCAATTCTTTTCCATTTGTGAGACTAATAGTGATGGGCGAATTTATTCGCCAGGCGCGAATTCGCGGCGAATTTGCGCGATTCGCGCCGAGCGAATAAATTCGCGAAACGCCCGCAAAAATTCGCGGTAAAAATTCGCCGGGCGCCTGCGAAAAAAACAGGCGCCGGCGTCGGAAAAACGGGCGTCGGCGTCAAAAACTAGACGCCGGCGCCGTTTCGCGAATTTTTCGCCGTTTCGCGAAATTCGTCAATTTTTCGGCGAAACGGCGCAAATTCGCCCATCACTAGAGACTAACAATATAGGTAGTTTCACTTGTCTAAAAGGTATTGAACCCTTTCCTGAAAGTATTAAACGTATCTACCAGCGTCAGACTGGGGAGGTCTGGGCCCAATAGGGCTGCAGCATCAGAACCAAACCTCCGAACCCTTCTCCACCACCCCCCCACCTGCCACCAGGTGCAACACCCCTCCCCCCCCTACCGCATAACTCTTTTCTCTGCTCTTCATGATTGGGCGGGGGTAGGTCAGGGAGTGGCCATGGGGAACAGGTTTTTTTTCCTGGTGTCCCACCAGCCCAGTCCAAATCTGGCTTCTCCTATTCATTATCAAAATTTCAACTTAATTTTCTATTAGAGAGTTATATATCCATACTTTACTCTCTGTGTAATCTGAAAAGGTCTATTGGTGAAAGCACCAAAGTTGAAGTAAAGTCAAAAAAACCAAACACATATGTTGGACAACTATAAAATAATCAATGTCTAAAGTCCTTTGCGACTTTAAGAGCAAAACACAATCTCCCTAGAATTATGTGGCACAGGTAGCTCCAGCTTAAGGTGGCCATAGATGGAACAATTACGATCTTTCTTGGAAAAGATCTTTCCAAGAAAGATCGTTCAGTTCAATACACACATGTAGAGCTGAATCGTCAGATATAAATATAGAAACAACAGAATTCTACCTGTATCTGATGATTCAGCACTAACAATGGCCGATCTTTGGGTTCCTTCAAAGGCATCCGATCAAAGTTTTCCGTCCAGCCCAATTGATGAGCCAACTGATATCCAAGTCTTCTGACGATATCGGTCGTCTGTTTTCCCACCATACACAAACCGAATATCCTACAAAAATTTGTTTTGTATGATATTATCTGTTCGTCTATGGCCACTTTTAGTCAAGCAGCCAACAGCCAATTCCCCCCCCCCAAGATCTCCCTCTCTAGGCTTGAGGAACTACTAAGGACACCTGATCAAAACTCTGCCGAATTGACGTTGCTCTGCATATTCACTAAAATGCGGATTTTACTGAATGTCACCTCTTTCGCCAGCTCAGACCAGTTGAAGTGCAATGGAGTGCATAGTTCTTCCTCAATCTTCTGTTACTTACATCATATTCTGTCAGTGGAAAATGCATCTAAATTCAAAAAACGCTGGTGACTTTTCCTTTTTTCAGAGTGATAGCCTGCAATGTCTTTTGGAACTTGTGGAGAATAAAGTTCCTGACAAGTTCCAGCACACTCTCCTGAGACTTTATTTCTATGCAAGGAAAACAATCATCCTATCCTGGCCCACTATGCCCACCTTGAAGTTGTGGGAAATCCCTAATAAATGGGACACATTCACTTCACAATCTATATGAGCAGAGGCTGTCCGAAAATTTTTAAAAAGTCTAGGGTCCATGGGATGGCATACAAACAAATCTACACCCCGGCATAACAGCTAACAAGATACTACATGCCTATGCTCTAATATGTACTGATGTATACCACATGGCCTACCCCCTTTTTATGCTCTGTTGTATAAATTAAAACTGTTTGATCTTTTGCTGATGGCATTGGCTGTTTTTAACTCTCCTTCACAGAACTGTAAACTTATGTGATCAACCAATGCATATCTAAACTGACTGCTGATCGTTTTTTCCCCTCTCTGTTGAAGATGAAACCAATAAATAAAAACTAAAAAAAAAAAAAAGTCTAAAAAACTGGTGGGTGCCAAGAGGTTGGGCACCCCCGTTTTGAATTAAATCACTATTTCTTTGGCTCAGGGTGGCGTGTATCTTCCATAAAAATCAGACCAGCCTGTAGCACTTTGTTGGGTGCAGTTACCCATGCACTGTTTTAAGCTTTACTTCTCTAATGTAAGAACTGTAAAGTGAATTGTGTGTTTAGATCCTTTAGAACACTGCTATGCCTCTTTATAGGTCCCTGGTGAGGCCTCATCTGGAGTATGTGGGCAGTTTTGGACTCCAGTCCTTAAGAGGGATATAAATGAGCTGGAGAGAGTGCAGAGACTAAGTGCAACTAAACTGGTTAGAGGGAGGGAAGAGTTAAATTATGAGGGGAGACTGTCAAGGTTGGGGTTGTTTTCTCTGGAAAAAAGGTGCTTGTGAGGGGACATGATTACACTTTACAAGTACATTAGAGGACATTATAGACAAATAGCAGGGGACCTTTTTACCCATAAAGTGGATCACCGTACCAGAGGCCTCCCCTTTAGACTAGAAGAAAATAACTTTCATTTGAAGCAACGTAGGGGGTTCTTCACAGTCAGGACAGTGAGGTTGGGGAATGCACTGCCGGGTGATCTTGTGATGCTGATTCGGTTAATGACTATAAGAGGGACTTGGATGATTTCTTGGACAGACATAATATTAAAGGCTATTGTGATACTAAGCTCTATAGTTAGTATAGATATGGGTATATAGAATTTATGTGAAAGTATGGAGGGGTGTGTGTATGGATGCTGGGTTTTCATTTGGAGGGGTTGAACTTGATGGACTTTGTCTTTTTTCAACCCAATTTAACTATGTTACTATGTAACTATGAAGAGGTGTCTTCTTCAGAGGACAAGGAAAGTGCAGTGCTATACCCTCGGGGTGCCCCAGGGAACACAATTGTTAACCTTGGAGATCTGGGCAGAGCTCCTCTTCAATAAAAAATGTACCAACCTTGGGTATATTTAATCTGATTGCCTTTCCACCATTACAATAGTACTCATAAGAATGGTCCTGGACAACCACAAAGGATACCTGGGAAGTCATTGAACATATGGACTTTGAAGTACCCCTAGCTGGTATTTTTAGTGAAAAGGAGTTCCAGGGTTTAATGATAACCATTAAATTTGCTGTGGGTGCAAACCAGATCACAACTAATAGGACTTTCCTTGTCCTATAATACTTTCATGTTTCCATTGCCTGTTTTTCTATTTTGAAAATTCCCTTTTGAAGTGGCACAGCGTAAAGCCAAAACAACAGGAGAACATCTCTCTATGTGATACCATAAATTAAAGCAAATTAGGATGGAGTAAGACGCAGGGCTGCTGATTTGGCTTTTCATGCGCAGATGTTGTCCCACTGTTTAAGCAGCTGCCGTAGATCGACATCTGCCTCTAACCTATTTCTACGCGTTATTAAAGAGGTGCTCGTGGCAGATCAAAGGGATGGGAGATGTATAAAATCACTCAGTTTATGCTGATCAGTCCTTTATGCTCAAACTGGGCCGAGCCAAATTGTGCAGAATATTAAAATTGTAATTTTGTCCTTTCAGAATCCGGTGCAAAAAGTATCAGTTATCATGCAAAATACTATGCAAGACCAGTGGCGTAACTAGATGTTACTGGGCCCCACAGCAGATACATTTTAGGGCCCTCAACATATCCAGCGGTTGACCTGTTTTACCAAAATATGTTTAAATTGCTCATTAACTAGGGTTTCATGGGGCACCCTGTACCTCCAGTCAGTGTCGGACTGGCCCACAGGGATACCAGGAAAACTCCCGGTGGGCCCAGGTGTCAGTGGCCCCTCATGCTGCTAAACATTTGGCCTATTTCATGGCCATTCCCTATTTCTATGAGAACAAAGAGGCTAAATAGATGGAATAATAGATTATAGTATGTAAAGAAAAGAGACTAGGAGAATAGAGGTTGAGTGAGGAGAGGAAGAATAATAGTACTGAGAGTGGGCTCCTGGTCTAAGGTTTTATGGTGGGCCCCTGGTCTAATGTTTTTGGGTGGGCCCCTGGTGTCCCAGTCCGACACTGCCTCCAGAAACAGGGTCTGGTTATTCTGTAGTTACGTCCATGTGTGAGACCATAACATTTATAGTTGTCATTTATTAATGCAAGTATACAGTGTGCTAAAAGAAAATCACCATGATTTGTACCCATAATAGAACATTTTCCACTATAGTTACGTATGCTCCAATTGCATCAGATGCATCACAGCATGCCCCGCCCACCTAAGTCATATCCAAAACCCTGCCCTTAATCCACCAAGTTTAGTCCACTCACCCATAAGATCCGTCCCCGTTGTTACTTGCAAATCAAATGTGGGGCCCCCTCTGGCACATGGTCCCAGACTGCAGTCCCTGTACCCCTTTGTTGGTGGCCCTGTATTGTGGAGGAATCTTTAATGTGTGATACGTTCAGAAGGTACTCACATGCCTAATACTATACATGACAGTCACAGAAAACTAAAAATGAGAGTTATTTACTCATTTTAGGAATCAGGTTAATGCTAGAAGTAATGGATTCCATAGGTTGAGGCTCAGCCCCTACACCACCTTCTTTTTCTTCTCTACTTGTGCCCAGAACCAATGTGTTGGCCCAGGTGCAGGCAAACATGGCAGAGGTTACCCACAGGCTGTGAATCCACCATGTCTGGAGTAAGCGTAAGAGTAGAGACATGCAAGTTGTATGGAACATTCAATCTCCATGCAGATAGTGCCCAGGGTGGAATCAAACTCAGGACAGTGCTGGGCTTGTGAGTTTGGTATGACCTAGGCACTATCTGCGTGGATTTTGTAAGTACTCCAGTTTCCTACCACACTCCAAAAACACACAGGCAGGTTAACTGGCTCCTAATAAAACAAGTGTGTGTGTAAATGTGATAGGGACCTTGGATTATAAAATCCTCTGGGGTACGGATTGATGGGAATGATGTACAGTATAATCTCTGTAATCTCTGACAATAATAATGATAATTAATAAAAGAACTTTGTTATGTCCCCATGGCCAAATGCATTCAAGACTGGCTGGTTTAGTAGCACAGACAGAAAATCTTTCATTCATGAGATTCAACAAGCTTGAACATTTCTGGATGTAGAGTTGACCCCAAGTTAGTGAAGTAACAATTGACATGTTTCTGCCCATGTTTCCTTAAGCAGGAGTTACATTACGGCAATGCAGTGTGAGGATCATAAGGTTTGGGTCTATTTTAAGAAGCTCTTCCATCTATTATTGTCCAACTCCCTATAGCTGACCTTAATTTTAATTGCTATTACCCATTGAGAACATCTTCCTGGTGGCTTTGCCCCTCAGGCTACCATCACTGTAGGTATAATAAAAAGATTTCTAGGCTGATGTTGAAACCCCCTTTCCTTCTGTCTCAGAAAATTATCATCATTAAAAGGCACTGGCACTTTTAATGGTGGATAATTGTAGGCTCAGAGATACATGGAGCTTCTCGTTGCTGTCAGTTGGAAATTCTCTGTATTTTGATCACTGCATTAGCCAGCCACCAATGCACCCTGGGAATGTTTTACAATTCCTAGCACATTTGCCCAAGGACGGACGTTCAGTAACACTGTCTGACCTTCTGCAATATGCAGTGCAGCTGCACAATGTTTCCATCCTGCATAGAGAAATCTCAGGCACTTCAATGGAGGACATCTCAGTTGGAATGACAGTAGAACTCATAGGGACTTAATGGGAATCATCTAGAAGATGTCGGTGCCGGCATTAATAGTGTACCTGTAGTTGAGCATGACCACCTGGGGAAGGGTTGCCCTTGGGCTTCTGGTGTAACTATAAAGCATGGGTGCCCAACCATTTTTTTTCCATGAGCCACATTCAATTGTAAAATGGGTTGGGGAGCAGCAACACAATCATACAAAAAAATCTTGGAGGTGCCAAATAAGGGCTGTTATTGGCTACTGGTAGCCCCTATGTGAACTGGCAGCTATAGGAGACTCTGTTTGACAGTACATCTGGTTTTTATACAACCAAAACTTGCTTCCAAGCCTGGAATTCAAAAATAAGCACCTGCTTTGAGGCCACTGAGCGCAACATCAAGCAACATCAAGGGGTTGATGAACAACAGATTGCTGCAATGTACTGGTTGGAGATCACTGAAATAAAGGAAGCAGACCTGGGGAAAGGCTGCAGGATTTTCTTTCCCTATAAAAGAAATCCCCCTTCCCCAGGGGGTCATAGAGGGGCGGGGGACACCGGTGGGGGAAAGGGAGTAGGCCGGGCAGGAATCTATCTGCAGAAGGCGCCTCAAAAGATTTTTTTCCAGGATTGGGCCCAGGCTTGGGCCTATTGTAACTACTCTACTGCTGTGCAGCAGTGTACCTTAGTCTGGGAAGGATTATTTCTGGATTGTTTCTGGATAACAGATCCTACACCTGTACTTAAAAAAATACATTTTTAATAAGGAACTAGCCTTTAGAGTTTTTGTTACTTTGTAATGTGTTTCTAAAAGACAGAATAGTTTAATATGAAAATCCGAATGATCCATTTCATTAATGCAGCTAGCAATAAACCGTATACAGGTATGGGACCTGTTATTCCGAATGCTCAGGACTGCTGGTTTTCTGGATAATGGATCTTTCCATAATTTGGATCTTCATACCTTAAGTCTACTAGAAAATCATGTAAACATTAAATAACCCCAATAGGCTGGTTTTGCTTCCAATAAGAATTAATCCAATGGCCATCCAATGGGCATCCCAGATGATATCTGTCCGAAAGTTGGGCAGATGCCGATCAGGCCTGAGGCCCACGATTGGATCAGCCTGACATCGCCCACCTTAATGTGGGCATATTGAGGAGAGATACGCTCGTTTGGTGACATCGCCAAATGAGCGGATCTCCCTGTGTATGGCCACCTTTAGTGGCCTTGACGGGCGTCCCAGTTCGTTATCTGGCCGAAAGTTGGCTAGATGCCGATTTTGCAGGGTAAATCCCATCGGATCGCGGGTGCATTTGTTTGTAGATGCAGTCCCGCGATCTGATCGCCCATATTGGCAGCATTATGACCCAATTGTTGGGTCCTAGGGCCCATGATCTGATCAGCCCGATATCGCCCACCTTAATGTGGGCATATCGGGGAGAGATCCGCTCATTTGGCGCCAAACGAGCGGATCTCCCTGTGCATGGCCACCTTTAGTTGGGATCAAGTACAAGCTACTGTTTATTGGTACAGAGAAAAAGGAAATTCTTGTATAAAACTGTGTCTATGGGTGATGGCCATTCCGTAATGCAGAACTTTCTGGTTTTCTGGATAACAGATCCTGTACCTGTATTTAGTTCTGATATACTATAGCAGGGCTGTCCAACTGGCGGCTGCGGGCCACATGCGACCCCCCCTTATGTGGCCCACCACATCAAAGTCTGCCTGCTGTGTCTGCTTACTATTTGTAAAATTTAAAATGTATCACTACAGAGATTAACTGGCCCCTGCATTGTTTAAACCTCAAATTCACACATGGGATCCCCCTGCATTGTTCACACTTGTGACACCTCTTTTGTTCCCATCCTAAAGCCTGTACTGTTCACACCTGAGACCCAGACTGAAACTGCCACATTGTTCTCCTGTTCACACTTTATACAAATTGCTAATGGGGCACCAGCACTGTGTCACTGTATGTAGTACATATTAGACTGCTCCTGATTCCTGTCTCCTGCTCTGTTCTCCCTATGCTCCTGTGTGTGTCATACTTTGCCTGCTCTTTGCACCCTGTGTTTGCCATACTCTGCCTGACCTATGATCCCTATGGAACATAAGCCTGGTATTTGTTCTGGGGGTTTGTTAGCATTTGAAAATTATTGTTAGTGGCCCCTAAGGTGTTTAATCATATGTTGGGGTACTGTATTATACACAGGGGAGGAGGAGGCATATGAATTTATGGGTATGTCTTAATATGACTTAACTTTTTTCACATATGAGTGACATCCCTGCCGGTGCCGGGCCAAGGTAGTTTGGCTCCCTAGGCAAGAGCTTCACTCAGCGCCCCCCTGTCCTGCATTACCATTTCCCTCCTTACCATGATGGTTTTTAAATAAAGAGAGCAAGAACATGTACAACACTTTCATTTATATTACTGCCCCCTGTACCTGTACCAGCAAGCTCAGCAGCCATCCATCATACAGCCCTCCTGCAGCCATCATATTGCCCCCAATCTTTACCTGTGCCAGCAGCAGCCAAAAATAAATCTGATCCAGCCGACTGAGTGACCATGATTACTGAAACAAATTATTAAATAAACACTTGAAAAAAAAAAAACGCATTAAAAGTGCGCCCCTCAATGATGGCGTCCTAGACAGCCGCCTACTCTGCCTACCCCTAGTTTCAGCCCGGATCCCTGCAGTGAGCACCAACTATCTGTTTTTTTGGTGTGCTATTAATGTGGACATGGTCTTGCGGTAACATGGGTGTGGTTTAAAGTGGGTGTGGTCTAAAAACAGGGAGTGGCTAACACTGGCTTCCATTATCGGCCCTCCACCATGTAGATTAGAAAAATTGTGGACCATATAAATTGAACAGCACTGTACTATAGGATAAACCCTTCCTTCTTGACTTACTTCAACGTCTTCTCCATTGAAATCTAAATTTGCAGGGAGAACGTGGAAAGGAGGGAATTAACGGATAAGAAGTGTCTGCAGAGCTGTCAAAAAAGTGACCTACATCTCAGTGTTGTCGACAGTTCAGCAGTGGGTCAGGCAAAGGCAGAGAGCAATAAAGTGCAATAAAGTGCACACAAATATAATTGTCAGATCCCTCTGGGAGCGGTAGGTGTTACATGTCACTCCAAAATATCTATCATTCTGATCCCGCTATACATTCAATTACACCAGATCACCTGAACTATGTCACGGCCACGCTTGTTTGGTCCCGTCAATGCGCCGATACATTGTATACTGGTAATTATGCAAATACAGTAATGCTAGTGATGGGGAATTAAACAGGAATCATTATCTTCCTTTCAGACTGTATTTTAATTAGATAATGTGAAAATTGTTCCACAAAAGCCAAGTAAAAACAGCGTGCCTACTGAGCCTGCTGCATGGGGGGGATGTTCTTCTCTTACACATTCCCTGCGCTGCTTAATTACAGCTCTGAATTAAATGACAGTTTTCTACCCCCTGTTTGGGGCAAAACACACTGTCATTAATGGGGTTGTTTACCTTTAAATTAACTTTTAGTATGACGTAGAGAGGGATATTCTGAGACAATTTGCATTTGGTTTTAATTTTTTATTATTTGTGGTTTTTATTCAGCAGCTCTCCAGTTTGCTATTTCTGCAGTCTGGTTGCTAGGGACCAAATTACCCTAGTAACCATGCACTGACTTGAATAAGAGACTGGAATATGATTAGGAGAGGGGCTAAATAGGAAGATAAGTAATACAAAGTAGCAATAACTATATATTTGTAGCTTTACAGACCATCTGTTTTTTATGTCAGAAGAAGGCAAATAATTCAAAAACTATAAAAAAGAAAAAATGAAGACCAATTGAAAAGTTGCTTAGAATTGGCCATTTAGATTCTGTAACATACTTAAGGTGAACCACCCCTTTAAGCTCTCTTAGTATTTTCCAATTAAGATCTATGCTGTAACACTGCTGAGACCATTCCAAGAGAAGAAAGGTGTCAAACCAATTCTTCCCCAGCCCCTAACCCCAAAGGCTACTTACAAGTGATTAAAGAGGGGGGACCACTTCCTCAAATTGTAGAATAAAGTTTTGAAAGTCAAACATAATCCTTGTAACTGAGAAGTCTCTGTTTAACTGCACACAAACAACCCAACAATGGAAGTCAACATTTGACCAAACTGGATGACATTGGCCTTTTCCAATCAACTCATTTTGGATTGGCCTGTGCCAGGAACATTGGACAAGTCTGTAAATCACTTTTCCAGATTATGGTGCTCACACAGGTCATCCTGTTTCTCCAAATATTCGTTTTATCTACAGATCCTAGCAAAATCATATCCCAAAATAGCTTTTGCTTCTTCTCTTTCCAGTTCTACTCCTTAAAAAGTATGTAGTGCTTTTATACAGGAGAGCCCAAAAGAGTAAGAAAAGCTTCTGTTCCGTCATTGATCTTTCTTTTATTGATATGATACATTGGACACAGTAATGGTCTATGGGGCCCATTTATTAAACTTCAAATGTACAGTATCTGGTTGAGGTTTTAAAGGAGAAACCTTTTTTTTTGTGAAAATAAACCCTACATTTTTTAGAGATTTATCATATTCATACCCGGAAGCTGCTAAAAATCCAAATCCAAAAATATCTCAAACCTGTCAAAGTCATGTAGAAGTCAATGGCAGATGTCCCTGAAGTTGTTTATTGACCGATCCGTTGATCCGTTCTGGTTTTCATCTGATAAAGTGGAGTTTTTCAGCATCAATTCGATAAAAGTCGAGTTTTTCTGTGAATCAATTGTACGACACAAAATTTTTTTTGTTGCTCTGATTTTTTCTGATTATTGATAAATGAGTTCAGTTAGTGGAAGGGAGTTTGGTCGACTTTGGTTTCAGAAAAAACTGAGATCAATTTGAGTTTTATTAAATCAGCCTCTAAAGGGATTATTTACTAAAATCCAAATGTATCTCACATTTTATTTAAAAAAACAATGACCAATTTTGAATTGAAAAAACTTCAAAATTCGAATTCAAAAAGACCAATGGAAATTAAGTCGAAGTTTTTTTTTGGTCGAATAGGTCAGTTTTCAATCGAATTTAGCTTATTATTAGCTTATTTTATCTTATTTATTATTAAAAACTCGATTCAATCGGATAGCAGAAAAACGTGATAAAATTGAGTAAAAGTCTGAATCACTTGAATTTTTCTGTTTATTGAACTGAACAGGCTAGTGGTATACTGCAATAATCCCTCCAGTGGGATAGAATGTGCTCCACGTGAACCAATACACAATACAGGTAGTCAGAGCAGCAGAAATGACGGATTATAACCACTCTCACTAGGCAATATCCCTCCTGATGGAAAACACTAGAGGGCAGATTTATCAAAGATTTATCGAGGTGAATTTTCGAATGAGAAAAATTCAAATTTCAAACTATTTTTTGTGTACTTCGACTAGGGAATAGTCCAAAATGATTCGAATCTGAAAAAAATTAAAAAATTAGAATATTGAAATTTATCAAGTACTGTCTCTTTAAAAATTCGAGTTCGACCATTCGCCATCTAAAACCTGCCAATTGCTCTTTTAGCCTATGGGGGACCTCCTAAAACCTACTTGGAGTCAATTGGTGGACTTATTTTTTCGGGAAAAACTTTGAATCAAATTCGATCAATCTATTCCTTCGATTTGAACAATTCGAATTCGGCCAAATGCAGACCTATTTGATTGAAAACGGACCTATTCGACCAAAAAAAAACTTCAACTTAATTCCGATTGGTCTTTTTGAATTTGAATTTTTATGTTTTTTTTTCAATTCGAAATTCGACCCTCGATAAATTAGCCCCTAGGTCTTGGGTTTTCTCAGCCTGGTGTCTTGTATCTTGGCACCTGATTTGGTCCTCACCTCACCCACTGTATTAAGCCTGGGGTCTTGGGTCTTGGTAACCTATCTGGTCCTCAACTCACCCACTGTATTCCCTGCTCTAGTCGTATACACACCACGGGGTCCTAACCCTACTACCTGGTTGGAGCCACAGCTGCTCACTAGGTACCCTGTACTTACTCATTCCTAGAGTTACTATTACAATGCTCACTACTACTGTCTATGCTTATCTTCTGCATGGACCAGAGCCCTGGTCCTGTGGCACCTCACTGGGAAGCACGGTCCAAGGGGGAAGACCCCGAGCACATGTGTGCTTTTACTATTTATACTTTTACATGCTACCACCTAGTGGGCAAACTATAGCCTAGTGTAAATCCCAGTGGACCCAGGAAGGGAGACATAGCTTCCTGAGTATACTAAAGGACCACTTAGGTGTCCACATACAAAGGGAAACTGCCTGAGTTACTATACCTGAACCTCAGGGTCCCTACATCAACATAAATGCATATTTAAAATTCTGTATATTGTGTATAGGCCACACACAAGTGATCTGAATTACTACGCACACTAACACTGAACTAATCCCTAGTCCAACTGAGGCCAATTAGAAACTCAACGATTTACTGCAAAGACTTAAGGCAAGGGGATATTAAGAACACTTAGTTCAGACGCAGCTATGGAGAAGGCTTCACATTCATTCAAGATGATTTATTGAATTCCAAAAATAGTCAGAACAAATGAATAGATCATCTTATATTTCATACAACATTCATGACTTGCAGCCATCTAAAAAAAGAAATAGCTTGTCCTGGGACACCTCCGTCCTTATCTAAGGGTGCATATATATATATATATATATATATAATAGGCAACCTATCAAGTACAGGTATGGGACCTGTTATCCAAAATGCTCGGGACCCGGGGTTTTCTGGATAATGGATATTTCTGTAATTTGGATCTTCATAGGCTACTAGAAAATCCTATAAACATTAAATAAACCCAATAGGCTGGTAATGGGATCCGGTATCTGGATGCCCATCATCCAGAAAGTTCCAAATTACCTTTTAATCAAATTATACCATTAAAAATGTTTTATTTCTCTGTAATAATAAAACAGTAGCTTGTACTTGATCCCAACTAAGATATAATTAATCCTTATTGGAAGCAAAACCAGCCTATTGGGTTAAATTGATAATTTAAAGTGGTGGTTCACCTTTAAGTTAACTTGTAGTATGTTATAGAATGGCCAGCTCTAAGCAACTTTTCATTTGGCCTTCATGAGTTTATTTTTTATAGTTTTTGAATGGTTTGCCTTCTTTTTCTGACTTTTCAGCTTTCAAATGGGGGACACTGACCCCATCTAAAAACAAATGCTCTGTAAGGCTACAAATGTATCGTTATTGCTACTTTTTATTACTCATCTTTCTATTCAGGCCGCTGCTATTTATATTCCAGTCTCCTATTCATATCAATGTGTGGTTGCTAGGTAATTTGGACCCTAGCAACCAGACTACTGAAATTGCAAACTGAAGAGCTGATGAATAAAAGGCTAAATAACTCAAAAACCATAAATAATAAAAACCAGAACATCACTTTCTACATCATATTAAAAGTTAACTCAAAGGCGAACAACCTCTTAAAGGCATAGAGATGAGTCCCCTTACCCAGAAAAGCCCAGGTCCTGAGCATTCTGGATAATAGGTTCCATTACTGTAACAAAAAACTGGCCACATTGCCCAACCAAGTCTTGGTATATACTGTACATCTGGGTGGTGTAACAGTCTCAGAATTCAATACATTGTTATAAATAAGATTTTAATGTGAGATTAAGAGATTTTTAATTGCTCCTCTCCTCTCCCCGCCCCATCCCCAGAGTACGTAGGTTCGGGTGATGATTAATTTTGGCTCGACAGGCCAATTCTTTGTGCATCTTCTTATTGACAGACACATCTATATAAAGAAGCGTTTAACTTAGAGGAAGGAGTATGTTAATTATTTCAAGCGACTCTGTGGTATGAATTATGGCCAAGTATGGATCTTCCATATGTCAGGCTCTAATGGATAAAAAATGAACTCTGATAATCTTATGGTGAGAAGATAAATCATTCCTCAAATAAGGCTTCGTGTGAAGAACAACCCTGAAGCCAATCAGAGAATTAGAATATTCACCTTACTTGTCGCCAATCATCTGCTCATTCAATGTAGAATATTAACATTATTATAAAGGTATGAAACCTGTTATCCAGAATGCTCGGGACCTAGGGGTTTCCAGCGAACGGATCTTTCCATAATTTGGATCTTTGTACCATAACCATATGTCTACTAGAAAATCATGTAAAACGTTGAATAAACCCAATAGAATTGTTTTGCCTCCAATAAGGATTAATTAGAACAGTTTCATATGAAAATCTGAATGATCCATTTCATTAGTGCAGATAGCAATAAACAGAAAACCTAATACAGGTATGAGACCTGTTATCCAGACTGCTCGGGACCTGGGGCATTCCAGATAACGGAGGTTTCTGTAATTTGGTTCTTCATACTAGAAAATCATGTAAGCGTTAAAGAAACCTAATAGGCTGGTTTTGCCTCCAATAAGGATTAATTATATCTTAGTTGGGATCAAGTACAAGCGACTGTTTTATTATTATAAGGAAAAAGTATATCATTTTTAAAATTTGGATTATTTGGATAAAATGGAGTCTATGGGAATGGGAGATGGCCTTTCCGTCATTCGGAGCTTTCTGGATGACAGGATTCTGGATAATGGATCCCATACCTGTACCAAACTGATACTAATCAATTCCATTATCATGACGCCGCCAACGTTGAATACCCACCAAACTCAGAGAGGAAAAACCTGGCCATGGCCCCAAATCCTCTAAGCTACAGTAATTATATCTTGATTACATCAGGAATTGTTTGTTTTAGATATATTTTACTATTATTTTTGCAAAACACCTGTTTTTTTTTTTTTAAGGTATGGGACCTGTTATCCAGAATGCTCAGGACCTGGGGCTTTCCGGATAACGGATGTTTCTGTAATTTGGCTCATCATACCTTAAGTCTACTAGAAAATCATATAAACATTAAATAAACCCAATAGGCTGGTTTTGCCTCCAATAAGGATTAATTATATCTTAGTTGGGATCAAGTACAAGCTACTGTTTTATTATTACACAGTAAAAGGAAATCATTTTTAACAATTTGGATAATTTTGGAGTCTGTGGGAGACAGCCCTTCCCTAAACCAGAGCTTTCTAGATAACAGGTTTCTGGATAATGGATCCCATATGTGTATAATAATTTAAAATATAATTTAACTGAACTTTTATAAGAATAGAGACAGTCTACACTATGAGAGGGTCTCCTATCCCAGAGTTGGGCCAATCCAGCTGGGCGCCCTATGTCTTAATGTGCCTTGTGTGCCCCCCCCCCACTGTTTCGACCTTGGCATGTGCCTCTTCTGCCCAACCCCCTATCCTGTTTTAATTGGTCCATTGTTAAAAACCCACCAAACGCATTGAGAGGAACAGTATGGGAGAATGAAAACTGCTCCACACCTTCATCTTCATTTGTGAGGCTTGTGTGTTATGAGAACTGTAAGTCATAGGGGTCTCAATCAGTGTCAGATTAGGGGGTTGAGGCCCACTGTGACTGCCGTAACCTCCCCCTTGGGTGACTCCAGGGCCCCCTGTGGCCCCTGTAGTTAACAACCTCCCTCCGCCTGCCTTCCCCCGCCCCGACAGCTAGGGTTGCCACCTTTTCTAAAAAAATTTACCAGTCGATGGGGGGCGGGAAAAAAAGGGGCAGACCATGACATAAAAAGGGGCAGAGTCACACACAGTGATGCAAAAGGGGTGGAGCAACACACTCGATGGACAGAAACCTGAAAAAAAGGTAAGTACTGAGTGAATTGGGGGCTGGCCAAGGGCTTTTTCTTAAGGGTATTACAAATTACCAGCTACTACATTGCCGGTAAATTTGTAATACTGGCCCGGTCTGACCTTGGGGTCATTTACCAGGGGCCCCTGAAGGCAAGTGCAGGAGCATTAAAGGGGCACAACAGGGGCACTTATTGTTTTGTATTTTTGGGCAACATTTTTGCTTAAGATTTTAAATGAAGGGTAAACGATTTTGGATTGGTCTCTTGATCTGCAGTCCCCCCCATGGCATCAATGTACATACAACCCATCTTTATTATACTTATTCACCTGATGATAAATTAAATACAGAAGGATATGAAACTTTTTTCAATGGTTACCTTGAGATTGATTATAGGAAATATTTAAGGCAGCCTCTGATTTGTCATATTATCCACGATCTACTAAACCACAATACATCAACGTATTGCCTCCAGAAGCTGCACTTGTGTCCCACCAACTCATGTGACTCATTGCCAGAACAATGCTGATTTACCCTGCAGTTTAATAGGTGCCGAGGAATACAGACTCCAAATGAGGCCTAACGGCACGCCATGCTGAATAATTAGATGTTTCATTCTTTGCAAACAATTAGCGAAAACAAAGGCTCTTGATAATCAAATTAACGACGTGATAGATTGGCATAGAAATGTTTTCATAAACCCTTTTTCTTCTCATACATCACATAAGTAACCCTGCGAAGAAAGAGAAATGGGAGAACAGTTCGTCAACTGTGAAAAACACTTTGCAAAATGACAAAATATATAAATGTTGCCTTGTGTCTACAATTTGTCCCACTACATGCTGAGCAATCATATTCCCCTAAATTGATGGAACGTTATATTTATAAAATTAACATGGAAGGAAATGATTCTAAAACAGAATCAAGTAACCACTAACTTTCCATCTCTAAATTGCCCACTAATCAAATGGACCCACTTGGAGCTACTTTACCACAATGGGGTCAAAGATTTAGCAGTAGAAGTGTTTCAGAAGAACTCAATTAGAAGAGAGAAGGGGATTTGTTGAGGTGGTGCCCACTAGTGTTCTCATTATTTCTGCGGTGTATTTGCAGTCAAATACAGTCTCCAATAAGCAGTTCAAAGGGATTAGAAAATCATGTAAATTGCAGAAGCGCTCAGTAGAGCACAGAGTATGTGCATGTCTAAGACTAAAACAATATTAGGCCTATTCTTTAATTTATACAGAATATTTATTAGTACTGTAGGGAAATAAGAGCAGACAGTAACCCTTCCAACACTTTCCTATTGTCTCTGAGCAGACTGTTTGTCTGAAGCTCCTGGATGGAAGTGGAGAATAAGGGATCACCGGACCCCGGAGGATCACCAATTTTGGCACAAACGTGTGGGAATATATCAGGAATCAGAGGAGATCAGCAAGAGCCGGATCCCTGCTCTGGTTCTCAAGTTATGAATAATGAAAGTTTTGCTGGTGGGTGTGGCCTGTCAGCCATTACCTGTGTAAGTGAAGAGGATTGTACAAAGCAGTTAATTGTGAGTGGAAGAGAAGCAGCTGCTGCTGGACACACTGGGGCTCATTTATCAACACTGGGCAAATTTGCCCAGGGGCAGTAAACCAAGGCAACCAATCAGATTGCTGCATTCATTGTACTGCTTGCAGCTGACTTTAAAAAGCTAATCACTGATTGGTTGCTATAGGTAACTGCCCATGGGCAGATTTGCCCAGTGTTGATAAATGAGCCCCAACTGTGACTAATTCTGAGTTGGGAAATGCTGTCGTTTCTGAGGGAATTGATGGAAAAGGCTGCTCTGTAATTGAGCCCCAGGCTCCAGGGCCTGCACCTTCTCCTGCTTCTGATTTGTCCCACGTGCCCCTGGGGGCCCCAATTGTGATGTCGCCTGTGAACTCTCCCCTAGTACATGATCTGCTCCAATTTGGCTGTGTAACCAAAGTTCGATGTTTTCACATAATGGAGCTGTTATCCCTGATTTAACCTCTGAAGTGCATTGGCCCCCCTGCCAACCCCCCCACAGCAAGTCCCTGGGTCCCACACACAAGACTCACTGGCTCCTGCCCTGTCTCCTGTAAATCCTCAGCAACTGGATCACCTGCTTGTTTGTCCAGTGCAGACAAAACTCCACACAAGTTTTATCCCAAAATGGGCACTGTATTACGACTGTCAAATGTGTTCTTGATTCTGCCACAACCAAGATGGCTGCTACACCTGTACAAAACAGTGGGCAAACAAAGGCACGCTATGACATTTCTGAAGCAGGGTTTGTGCAAGTAATGGCAGGGGGCAGCTGTGGGGGATCTGGAGGGGCTCTTGAGCAAGTCTCAGACACTTCTGTGCAGTTTACATTTGAATCCCAGCAGCACTCTGGTGTGCCAACTAACAAAATGGCTGACACCTCCATATGTGGGGACTTGTTTGCTAACCACGGCATTATGCAAGGAAGTAAATTGCCTCCTGCTTTAATTGTTGCAAGTCCTCTAATG
The DNA here is from genome assembly GCF_017654675.1 of Xenopus laevis. NCBI lineage: Eukaryota > Metazoa > Chordata > Amphibia > Anura > Pipidae > Xenopus > Xenopus laevis. The sequence continues at coordinate 156,161,437 of NC_054381.1, forward strand.
CAGTTTCTTCCTCTGCCATGGACCCTGCTTCACTGAGTGGTGAGACATCCACATGTGAATTAGACAAGGGACAATTAGAACAGGGCACCCCAGCAGCTCATCTGGGAGTAGACCAGCGTCCCCCAGAAACTACAGATCTGTGTATCCCTGCAGCTCATTTGTGTACAGAGCTTTTAGCCCCTGTTGCTAGCTCTTTGCAATGCTGTCCAGTTGAGGAGAATCCTCCAGAAAATCAGGATGGTTTGATAGACAATGATTGTTCAACGGATATTGACTTGACCAATACTGATGACAATGTATGTGCTTTTCCTATGGCAGAGGGACGAAACTCCATTGAGGTGCATGGCCCACCCCAGGGGTGGTGGTTGTGGTATTAGAGTGTGACAATGATTATTTCTCACCAGATATGGAGGCGGAAGAGGAACAGGAGGATGAGGCAGCTAGGAAACGCAGAGAAGAGAAGGAGGCTTACTCCAAGGAGTCTGAACTCCTTGTACATGCATATGTTGAAAGAAAGGAGAGGGAGGACAGGGCTAAAGAGAAAGAGAAGGGGTTGAGGAGGTACCGGGTTCTGCAGCCTTCTTCCAAACCCAGCACTAGTACTCTGGCATCTCATTCTTCTGCAGCTATACCCCAGGTTGACCCTCTCCAGCAATCAGTTAGAGTTGCGTAGCAGTCAGCAGAGTCCAGACCTCGGGCCTTACCTGCCCCACCCCCACCAGTAAATGCTTGGTCCACTAATCGCTTGAGAAGCACTAACTTAAAAACTCCATCAGCTTCTACTGGTCCCACTTCTACCAGGAGGAATGCAGTGCAGCTTTAATGGGTGGGCATAATAGACGATTGGCCGGACCAAGATTATGTTGTGGATATACTGCTCAAGGCACGCTTGCAGTTCAGGGTTGATGAGCAGGTGTGGGCAGTAATAAAGCAGAGAGAGAGGTAGAGTTTGACATCAGTTTCAAACTCCCTGAATACCTAGATATGTTCTTCACTAAGTACAACTTGAGGAAAAATAATGATTTGTGGAAACAATTTAGAGTTGTTCCTTTAACAAAACAGGCTTTAAAACACATCACGGTTGTTTTCAAACATGAAAATATTGTTATGGAAGATGTTGTTTTCTGGCTACGGCGTCATTGTGATATTGTTTCCCCCCTAAGGAGATGTTATGATAGACATGGTGTAAGGGATGGGTCTTTCAAAGTCACGGTTAAGCTATGGATGCGTAACCACGCTCAAGTACACATCCCAAACTCATTCTTCATAGGGAAAGACAGGGGGGTTCTCTTTTATGTAGGGCAGATAAGAAGGTGCTTTTGACGTGGGAACCTTGGACACTTTGCTGCTCAATGTGCAGTTAAGTGTTGTTCTAAATGTGGAGAGGTGGTTCATGAGGCAAGATAATGTGACAAAGTGATGTGTAATTTATGTGGAGAGGCAGATCATGTACCTGATGACTGTCCCATGGCTTGGCATAATGTCACTAGTGAACTCCTTGAAATGCAAACTGCCCTGCTTACTGGTAATGGCACCAGGCCCAAACAAACTAGTAGCCTGACCGAACTGGACTGCTCGAAACTAACACTGTGAGTGACATTCAACCAGCAGTTGCACCTGCTCCATCATCTAGTCCAGAGCTTGCTTCAGTATCTATTGGTTCCCATGGCTCTAGATCCTTGGCCACTGTCAGTTGTGCTCCTGTAGAAGCTGTCCCTCAACTGTCACCCCCTACAGGTCAGTCTCTTGTTGCTCCTAAGACTGCTTTAAATGGGGTTTCTTGTACAGTGGGAGAAGTGCAGAATAACATTGTTCAAAATCATGATGCTCCACAGTCAAACCATTGTCTGGGCTCTGTACAGAGTCATTGGTCTTCTCGGGCCGTTCCTTCTCAATGATTAAATGAGGCCCCTGAGACCGCCTCTAATTCCCATATTGCCCCTTCTTTACCAATCCTCTTCGGACAAGCCCAGGGGGCTTTACCAAAGCTTTCTCAAAAAGTTGACCATCCACATGGGTTACAAAATGCTGATGAGGAGACTCACCTCAGCGCTACTCCTAATTTAGAAAATCTTTTTAGTCAGCCCTCATCAGACCCTGTCTGGGAGATGCAGGTTCCAAAAGGTATAAAGAGATCCCACCCAGGAAAATCAGTTTTGTCTACGGTCCTAACCAAGAAGTCGTCTGAGCCACAGGAGCCAGAGGAGCCTCTAGAGGAACCCATAGGTAACTGGGGTGACTCAGTAGACCCAGGTGATGTTGACAGTCAGGCACTATCACATGTCAGTGAGACTCCTCAGGCTTGTCAGCCCTTGGAGGAATCCAATATTGAATCCTCTGGCAGCTCCACTGTTGTTAAGAAAAAGAGGAGAAGGAGGAGCTTCAGGAGATAGAGTGACCAAATAAATATGTTACATAAATATGGCCAGCGAACACTAGTGCCATAGACAGTGTAGTAAGATCAATGATAAGTGACCTGGCTTAGTATTCTGGTGGCAAGATCCCAGAGAACACATTTGTCACCCTTATTTTGTTTGTGGTTGAGGTTTTTGGTTCTGTATGAGTGTAAAACTGTGTTATTGTAATGTTAATGTAAATTATGTTCATATTTTGTTTTAAAGTTTTCAAAAAAAACATGAAAACTCTATATACTGTATTAGGTACCTATCTAGTGCTTCCAACCCCTATTTCTGTAGGGAAATGAGAGCAGAGCAGGCAGTAACCCTTCCAACACTTTCCTCTTGTCTCTGTATATTAGGTACCTATCTAGTGCTACCAATCCCTATTTCTGTAGGGAAATGAGAGAGAGCAGACAGTAACCCTTCCAACACTTTCCTCTTGTCTCTATATATTAGGTACCTATCTAGTGCTACCAATCCCTATTTCTGTAGGGAAATGAGAGCAGAGCAGGCAGTAACCCTTCCAAAAACTAAATGGAAGAAAGCATTACAGAGATGATTTTTCCTATGTGTTATATTTGAAACATGAGTCATTTGTGGATACAAAGTGATGGCTGAGTACAACTCACACGCTTTATTTTTTCCTTTATACAGCAGCAGAGAGATTGCCACTGGAATAAAGGCTTAGGACCTGCCCACACGTGTAAATGTAATTAATACCGACATGTTGCTGGCAGGAATACAGCTGACAGTTTCATTACAGGAATGTGTGGCTTAGCTAGTAGGGAAAGGATAAGTACCTGACTGGTATGGAAATAAAAACTTTCCGACGATTACATAAATGCTTCCATGTGTGCAGTGTGTATCAATGGCTCTGTCCCAGAAAGCTCAACGTGGAGACAGTGAAATAAAGGACCTCTTGCTCCTATACTCGCCCTGATAATAACTCCATGAAATAAAGGGGATTTGGCTTCTGTTGTCCCAATTCTTGCCTTCTGTGCTGAAAAGACTCCCAATGATGTATTTTTATTTTAACTTATCCCACTAGGAACACAGGGTTGTTCTGTCTCAGAAGGTTCAGAGAACATATCCCACATTTAGATGCTGAGGCTTGAAAGGCCCTTCCTTAAAAGGGTGGATCACCTTCAAGTGAACTTTTAGCATGTTATAGGATGGCCAATTCTAAGAAATTTTTCAATTACTCTTCATTATTTATTTTTTCTAGTTTTTGAATTATTTGCCTTTTTCTTCAGACATTTTCCAGCTTTCAAATGGGAGGGGGGGGGGTCACTGACCCCATCTAAAAAAATGCTCTGTAAAGCTACACATGTATTGGTATTCCTCTTTGTATTCAGGCCTCTCTCAATGCCTGGTTGCTAGGGGAATTTGCTGAATAAAAAGCTAAATAATTCAAAAATCACAAATAATAAATGAAAAGCAAGTACAAATAATCTCAGAATATCCCTCTCTACGTCATACTAAGAGTTAGGGGCATATTTATCAAGGGTTGAATTTTGAATTGAAAAAATTCAAATTCAAAAAGACCAACAGAAATTTGAAGTTTTTTTTTTGGTTGAATAAGTCAGTTTTTGGCCGAATTCATATGAATCAAGGGAATAGCCCATTTTTTTTAATTTGATTCGATATTTTTTCCCCAAAAAAACATAGATTTTTCAAAGTCCACCAATTGACTCCAAATGGGTTCTAGGAGGTCCCCCATAGGCTAAAACAGCAATTCGGAAGGTTTTAGATGGCAAATGGTCGAAGTTGAATTTTTAAAGAGACAGTACATGATACATTTCGATATTCTAATTTTTTTCAAATTCAGATCTAATTTGAACTATTTCCTAGTCTAAATACACAAAGAATAGCTTGACATTTTAATTTTTTTCATTCAAAAATTCACCTCGACTTTTGATACATCTGCCCCTTAATGTTTAAAGGTGAATAACCCCATTAACTGTTACTTCCTAATATTTCATTTCTGTAGTATTAATGCTATTAAATAAAAGTAAGCGCTGACAATCCTTTTTTTTTCACCCCCACCTTTAAAAATAAAAAATAAATTTTGCTGACAAGGGAAGAGTAGCAAAGCGCAAGTAATAGACAGCCCAGTAGCATCATACAGTATGAGGGGAAACAGACTCCAATACTGATATATTCAGAGATGTCTCAATAGAGATGTTGTGGGTGGAGGAGCAGAAGTGCTGATGTTGGACTGTGGAAGATCTTCTGTCTCTTTAGTGAATGTACTGGAAGCTGCTAAACAGTTATGGATCTGTTTGCCATTGAGCCTTGGGAATTGTATTATTTACATGGCTGACAATTTCTGTTCGCTGATAGTGCTGTGCTTTCTAGATATTTGGGTTTCACGTGCGCATTCGTTTCCTGCTCCAGCTGTAACCGAGGCCTTTCCTTGCAATACAATACGTGCCCTGTGATCTTTGTAATATATTTTGTCTTCCAAAGAGATAATACTTCATTGTGTAACAGGTACGTCCATATTAACTCAATGAAATTGGTGTTTTGGTGCATTTCTGGGCTGCGGATTCAGACTCTTTTCAGCCTTGGGGTATCATAAATTCTGAAAAAAATCAGATTTTTTTTTATCAAAAAAAAAATCAGATTTTTTCAGAATTTATTATACACCGGGGTTGAAAAAAGTCTGAATCTGAAAATCCACTATCTCTAAGCTGTGTGGGTCCTGTAGAAGTCAATGGCAAAGGTCCCATTTCAATATCATAGTCCGCTGAGTTTTTCCAAAAAAACTATTTTTTTTTCTAATTTTGGAGCCAAAAGTCAGATTTTGGCAGGAAAATCTGACTTTGTGGTGGAAAATCTGACTTTTGGCAGGAAAATAGGATTTTTTTTCAGATTTTTTGCCCGAACCAATTTTAGCGAGCTTTTTCTATGATACATAAGGTCCAATCGGCAATTAGGAGTTGGTCGGACTTTTTAAATAGAAATAATGAGAGAAATTCTGACTTTGATAAGTAACCCCCTTAGTATGATGCAGAGAGTGATATTCTGAGACAATTTGTAATTGGTTTTCATTTTTTATTATTTGTAGTTTTTCAGTTAGTTTTCAGCTCTTCAGTGCAATTTAGAGAAATCTGCAACCATACATTGATTTGAATAAGAGACTGGAATATGAATACGAGAGGCCTGAATAGTAAGATGAGTAATAAAAAGTGTTATTTAGATTGGGTCAGTGACCCCCATTTGAAAACTGGAAAAAGTGAGAAGGAGGCGGCAAATAATTAAAAAACTATGAAAAATAAAATATTAAGGACAATTTAAAAGTTGATTAGAATTAGCAGTTTTAAAACATACTGTAAATAATAAAATAGTAAATAACCCCCTAAATTTTGAAATTTGACGTTGGACTAGACATTTTGTTCGCTTCCTCGGTGCTCTCAGTCATGTGACTTGTGCTTTGATACACTTCAGTCACTTTAACTGCTGCGCTGCAAGTTGGAGTGACATCATGATATTACCCCCCTCTCCCTCCAGCAGCCTATCAATAGAACAATGAGAAGATAACCAAATAACTGATACCTGCATTGCTTAAAATGCTCCTTTGCCCCACCTAATGGTAGATATGAGAATAGCACTCAATAATAAAAATCCATGTCCGGCTAACCCAAGTCTTGACTCCTTCAGTTACAGTACATTGAGTAGGAGAAACATTAGCTTATCTGAAAGCAATTCTATTGTGAAGTTCTGGCTCTTTCTTAAAGCATTGGATCAGGCCCAATGCCCTGAGATGTCACCTACATACCATTTTTACAGCTAAAAAAATACATTATTAGCTCAAGAATTACATTTCAAATGGTAGAATGAATAATTTGCAATGTTCACAGTGTAATTTAGTAATAAAAACAATACTGTACAAATCATGACAGATTATTTATATGTCTGCCCCTGGGACTCAAGGCTGGTGTTAATTCCAGTGTTCCTATCTATCCTTTGCCCTTTACTTTTGCCCTTGCCATACTTTGCACTTGTGTGCAATTCAGCGTGTATAAAGTGCAGTACCTTTGCTAATAAGTCCGTTGCCTTTATGTGGAAATACATAGTCAGACTTCCAATAATGGACCCATTTTGTCAGCCCAAGTATTCTGTTAGAATGCCATTTCCATACATTTCCATGAAAATTACATTCCATAGAATAGCATAAGATGATTTTTTATTCTTATTATAAAATAACGCAATTCAGTGATTTTTATGAAAGATTTACAGAATTTAAATGTAACTCTTTACAAAGCCATTTTTCCATGAACCTTCCGCACGACTCCTGCTCTTTGTAGCAACACTTGTAGGTCAGATAAAACCGTGTAAATACAATGGGAAAACACAGAATACATTATGTTTGCTCCGACGTTCTGCCGGATCTGATTATGTTATTCTTTTGAGTGAATCCCGGTCTTGTGTTCATAATGTTCTTGCTGGAAATGCGTCTGACTGCTGAACGCTGAGATTATTTTCAGGTCAAGAGAAAAATGAACTAAATCCTTACCTTATTAACAAAGAATTAAGTGAGAAACCTACAGGAAATAATGAGAAGGAATTCTCCCAAGAGGCTCCCAGATATCCTCTTCATTATGAAACTCATCAGTCTCCGGTTTCGGACAGTTTAATTTTGTTTTGGGCAATTTGATATAGAAGAACATGGAACCTGATCACGGCCTTGTAAATTCAACCCAAGATTATCCCCCCCACCCCCAGTTTTGTCATCTTTTACAATTACTATACACGGGATAACAAATACTTTCTACACCCAGGGATCGAATCCCGCTAGCTTGACTAGCGTATTGATTTCTCCCGACTCATGTGCTTGTTTAATAAGAAAAATGTGTCTAGAAACAGAACCTGATCATTTTAAAGATGTTATTTACTTTGTGAAAGGAGGACTGAATTATGATTAATATGGGGACTAGTTTAAAGCTAATGCAGTACATATTTCTTGATGCTCACGGCTTGCCGAACACTGGACAGAATAAATGAGCGGCTTTGCATTGATGGGGCTTTCTAAGTATTTCTACGACTGTTTGATTTTCCTCTCCATGCAAAAGGAATCATTGCAAGGCCTCTCTGCCTCTACTGGATCCACCACAAAATTCAGCTATAGTGGGAAAAAAAAAACACTTGAAATACTTGGAACCATTGGGTTATACTGTATTTCCTCTACTGCCCAAGAGGTCCATGGTCTGTAACCTATGGAGAGGGAAGTATTTCCCATGACCTAAGGGTAGTTTTGAAGTTCCTTAGTGTAGAAAAGGGAAACATGTGCTCACTCTCTTCTTTTCACTCTCCACCATACCAGGAGTTGGATCTGTCCGAAGGACTGAGGTTGAGCTAGGTCTCAGTATCTGAGGAGAAGATGGTGGGTCCTGCATTCTTTAGAGAAGCTGGGGTAACAGGAACCTTGTGAACAAGGCTTAGCAAGTAAAAGACTCGTCTCCTGTAATTGTACCCTCCAGGTGTATTAGGGAATCTAGATTATTGAACAAGAACTGAAATACAGGAAGGCCATCTCCCATAGACTCCATTTTAATCGAATATTTTAACATTTTAAAAATGATTTCCTTTTTCCCTGTAAGAATAAAACAGTAACTTGTACTTGATCCACACTAATAAATAATCAATCCTTATTGGAAGCAAAACCAGCCTATTAAGTTTATTTAATACTTACATGATTTTTTAGCCGACTTAAAATGTGAAGGTCCAAATTACAGAAAGGCCCAGGTATTGAGCATTCTGGATTACCTGTACCCCCAGGGATATGTTTTAGGGTTAGTATTCCCCAGGTTGGAATTGCAGTGTGGTAGGGCTCAGGGTAGAGTACATTCTCTTGGATCACTATTAAATAGCTGGTTTGCTGGGGCAGACACCTGTGGTGAGATTAATTGTATAAGTGCCTAATGTTATATTGCTGAATCAATATGCCTCAGTTATTAATCATTATGTACTGTATCTTTCTGCCCTGTCATTCCTGACAAACTGTAAAACACCAACAATACAGCACTTGGCAATACAAAAAAACTAGGGTTTAATCAAGGATCGTTTAGCAAGTCAGTCTACTGATCTGGAGATGTGTAGACTGACCTGAAGTTACACTAGTGCCACTATCTAGACCAGTGATCCCCATCCAGTGCCTCGTGAGCAACATGCTGCTCCCCAACCCCTTGGATGTTGCTCCCAGTGGCCTGGGAGGCAAGTTTTGGTTTGGAGGCAAGTTTTAGTTCAATAAAAAACAGATGTACTGCCAAACAGTCTTGTGTAGGCTGCCAGTCCACACAGTGGCTAGCAAACAGCCAATCACAGACCTTAGTTAAACTCACAGGAACTTTTTTCATGCCCCAACCCTTTTTACAAAGGCTCATAGATAAAATGGGTTGAGGACCCCTGATTATACCTTCTTTTCAAAATATTTCTTGCTGATTTGTCTAATAAAAATAGCAATATCTGAATAAATAAATATATATCTAGATAATTTAGTTAACTTGATCCTAACACAAGTCCATGGGCATGATATGACATCATTGTGGCATTGTCAGCCACACTGTAAAGGGCACCCTCAATAGCATAGGTAACTAACTACCTTTTTGGTAAGGAGAGCTACTCACTCCCCTTAACCACTTACAGCTCTACCAGAACATTTTTAGGTCTAGTGGCACTTAAAAGGTTGGTGCCCCCAAAGTAGCTGTTAATTTAACATCACATGGACTGGTGTGGTGCAATTAAATGAATTATATACCCATTTTAAAACATGTTGTAGAGCTTCGTTCTGCACCATCTCAGCCAGCCCCCTCCTTAGACAGCCTGAGCTTGCCTCCTGTTTATATTTTTGGCATTCATTTTTCTTTTACCATTGGTGGTAGAGGCCACTTTATCTCTCCTACCCAACTGGCAAATGTAATATTTGACTTCCCTTGTACTATTGGAGTTCAGATACATACATAACATGCCCTGTTGTGTGGGGCCCTGGACAAAGCCCATTTAGCACATTTAAAAAAATGTCACAGATTCAGTTCAACAGAATTTCTAACTAATAGGGTAGTACAGGTATGGGATCCATTATCCAGAAACCTGTTATCCAGATTATGGGATAGACATCTCCCATAGACTCAGATTTATCCAAATGATACACATTTTTAAAAATGATTTTCTTTTTCTCTGTAATAATAAAATTATTATTAATTATTGGCAGCAAACCCAGCCTACTGGGTTTATTTAGGGGCCGATTCACTAACTTCGAGTGAAGGATTCGAAGGTAAAAAACTTTGAATTTCAAAGTTTTTTTTGGGCTACTTCGACCATCGAATGGGCTACTTCGACCACGACTTCGAATCGAAGGATTCGAACTAAAAATCGTTCGACTATTCAACCATTCGATAGTCGAAGTACTGTCTCTTTAAAAAAAACTTTGACCCCCTAGTTCGGCAGCTAAAAGCTACCGAACTCAATGTTAGCCTATGGGGAAGGTCCCCATAGGCTTTCCTACGTTTTTTTGATCGAAGGATATTCCTTCGATCGTTGGATTAAAATCCTTCGAATTCGAAGGATTTAATCGTTCGATCGAAGGAATAATCCTTCGATCTTACGATCGAAGTTGAAGTCGAAGGATTTTAACTCCTAGTCGAATATCGGGTTAATTAACCCTCGATATTCGACCCTTAGTGAATCGGCCCCCAAAGGTATGGAGATCCAAATTACAGAAAAAAATTCCGGATAATAGGTTTCCATAACTGTAGCCAATTTACAATGAAACCTATTATTTCTATGCCTTAACAGAAACAAACACAACATTTTACAGAATGTTAGAATTTAGAAGCCTGAATCTGAAAAATAGGCGTTGTTTATCTTAGCTAGCAATATGCACTAGATAAATTGCATTCTAGCACGCTTTGCTTAATGGACGCAAGAAGGCACATGAAAATAATTGGTTGTACAGGGGGAAAGAAATAAAAAAGGTGATTTTATAATCCATTTCCTCATCATACTATTAATGTGGCATCTTTAATGGCAGTGTGCTATCATTTGCTCATTATCTCGTTTTTATTAGCTGAGAGAGAGCGCTGGAAATTTATTCCATCTCTTCAGACGTAAAGATGACGAATTACCCTTATTGTAAACTATAACAGAAAAACATTTATGGAATAAAATGTAACTCCAAAGAGAGAGTTATAAACAGCCTATACTACTCTATGTATCCCTGTGAGACTGGAAAGCAAAACATGCAGACAGTTTAATATATCTTAACCTCTTTTTCAATTTCTTCTTTCAAAGATCATTTGCTCAAAATATGCCTATGAAAAATTATATAAATGATATTTTTATATGAATGCTCTTAATGGGATTGTGTTTCACAATAAAGCAATTCCATAATTATTATCATTTAGGCAATTTTATCAGGGGGTCAATTAACCAGTTTCTAGTTTTAAGAATTAAGGGAAACATTTTCAGACATTTTCAGGAGATCCCATGCAGATAATGCCCTGGTTGGAATTGAACCTAGGACTCTAGCGATTAAAAAAACAACAATATTAAAGGGGCTGTACACCTTTAAATTAACTTTTAGTTTGATGTAGAGAGTGATATTCTGAGACAAATTGCAATTGGTTTTAATGTTTTATTATTTTTGGTTTTTGAGTTATTTAGCTTTATTTGTAATTTCAGTAATCTGGTTGCTGGGACCTAAATGACCCTAGCAACCCTGCATTGTTTTAAACAAGAGACTGGAATATGAAAAGGAGAGGCCTGAATAGAAAGATTAGTAATAAAATGTAGCAATAATATTACATTTGCAGGCTTGAAGAACATTTTTTTTTAGTTGGGATCAGAAAGCTGGAAAGAGTCAGATAAGGGCAAATAATTAAAAAAAAAACTATATAAAAAAAGAAACATTGAATAAATAATGAATACCAATTGAAATCTTGTTTAGAACTAAGTTAAGCTAAAGGCGAACCACCCATTTAAACACATCACCGTGAACCAGTTCAGCCTTCAAAAAAATATAAATGACACTGAATATAAAATTCAAAAAAATCATTTAATGTAAGGAAAATCTACCAACAGTTCAAAGATTTCAAATATTTCTTGATTTTCAAATTTCAATTGCACCCTATGAAAATGATACAATACAGAAAGTCTGGAGTTGGTTCAAACAGAATGTTTTGAAGCTTCCAAAAATTTTCATAAACTTGGACCACAAAATTGATTCATGTTCACACAAGTTAATGGGCGTTAAAATTATTTTGACAAATTTTTATTGATGCGCAACATTTTCTTCACCCATTGGAGTCTAAGAGCCTCATTTTAGCAACTTAACTTGGTGAATAATTTGGCTCATCGCTAGAAACCAAGACTAAACCCACTTTCTCTAAAAGCACATGAGAAAGTGGCATTTCATGACATGTCATGACATCCGAATAAAAAAAGTACATACGGAAACAACGCTGAACAATCTGAAAAAACAAAAATACGAATACTGTAAAACTTCTAAAAATGTTCGTTTTTCGAACAATTACTAACTAAAAACCCTGAAAACCTCTAAAAGTCAGAACTGATTAAAAACGGTCCAATAGGATCCCATTGTTTAAAAACAGTCCCATAGCTCCTGCTGACCTCGACAATTTTTACCTGGAAAAGTTTTGTATTAGAGTTTTTCGTTGCTTTTACACTTAATAGAACTTGATCGCATTTTTATAGCTTTTAAAAAAATAGAAAACCACAAATTTATAGAGATTTGCGTAGGAATTTTTTAATTTAATTGTTAGTAAATCAGCCCCATATTTTGAATGTCTTATTCTGGATTTATATGACTTGGCCCTTGCATTGGAAATCATACCAATATATATATATATATCTTTTGTCTATGTTTATGGCAGACTATGCTAAGCATGGAGAAATGAACTTACTGATTATAAGACGTTCTGTAGACTTGGGTTTTAACTACATTTCAGGGTTTAATTATTAAAACTCAAATTATTTTTTTTAACTCATTTTTTTATTGCAACAAAGTTGACCAACCTCCCTTCGATGAATTGAACTCATTTATGAATAATTTTTAAAAAGTTGCAGCGAAAAAACATAGCGACAAAATCAAGTGTCAATCCATATACTATGATTGATGTTCCAAAACTCGACTTTATTGATTTATACTGCGAAAACTTGATTCGACTTGTATTTTTGAATTTTTAGCAGCTTTTGGGGTAAAATAAATCTCTAAAAATGTGAGTTTTCTCCTTTAAAACCATGACCAGATCAATTTGAGATTTAATAAATAGGGCCTTTAATGTTTATCCGCTATAAAAATGCATTCAGTGCCGGAGCCCAATGGGACAGCACAAACAACACAGGCATAACAGAATAGGAAGAAAAATGGAGAGATGCTTTGGGAGAAACTCAGAAGTGTTACAAAGAGAATATTCAGCAACATGACAAACTTGTTTTCCATGGCAATGAAAGATGTTGCTCAAGAACATGCTGTGATGGGAGGAAAAAAAAATCTGATTTATATGAATATATTTTACAAAACATTGTTAATATTTTTACAGCCTTTGTAAAACATCAAAGGTCAAAGACGACATTGAAAAACTAAAATAAGGGCTATGAGAACACAAAAGAGAGCAAAGATAAATATAGAGCCTTCAAGAAATCCTTGGGGTATTATACCTGACATCTGAAAGCATTTGTTAAACCCAATGTCTTTTTGCAATTACCATTTTTAGATTGAGGAGTGCAGTTTATTTCATATCGGCTCTTCCATTGAATATCTTGTTTTTTTTTTATCAAATGTATTTTATTGCATATGGGCACATCTTTGCGCACATTGATTTTTAGATAAAATATCAGAACGGTGGGTGGTTTCTGGGGAATCGATGGAAGGTTGGTTTAAATATGACCCTTGTTTGATAGTAGCTGAAAGTAATTTTGACTTGACAAGAACAGCAAGCCTTTTAGCTGGCTGAGTGCAATGCATAGAAGCTGCTTGGCTACAGGATAGTTCTCAAATAGGCCACAAATGATAATTATTTTAAAAAAGGGGTCACTGGTGTAGATTCAATTATGATTTGTTATTCACTAGGAAACAATATATTTATACTATTTAAATTTTCAGCATTTGATTATCTTAATTTTGAAGGAGCCCATAAAGCTTACAATCTTGTATCTTTTGTGGCAGGGATTTGTGTATTTTCTGAATCAGAGCAAGACTTATGCCAACTATTCTTTATGCCTATTTATATTTACTATATCACTGTCTAGAGCATTATATGACTGATACTAGTGTAAGGTTCCATAGGGTTAACGTCCCCCTGTGTTTTAGAAATCCCCTGATTTGGCCAGCTAAGAGTTGGGCCTAATTTAGAGATGGAGGGGGAGTATTTCCTTTTCCAGGTGGAAGTATGCCCCTGGCAGTTCCAGATTTGGCCAGGAGGTGTCAGTGTTACTTATGTCTTCATAGAGGAGAGCTACATGTTCTCTTCCTCTTTGGCTGCCACATGCTGGGACTTAGGGCCCCTTGTGGTAGGGGTAGCTCCTATGATAAAACCCTCTTAAAGTGTAAGTCAGGTAGTTGAACTAGACAGAGTAGTTCTGCACTCCAACATGTGAGGATAGATTGGAGAAATATCTCCCAGGTGATAGTGCTTGTTAGTGTAGGGATCATAATGGATAGGGAATCAGGTTAAAGGATTTCACTGGAGGTTCCACTGGGGGTGATCCAAGTCCACTTAAGAGTATCACAGAGGTGAATTGGGATCCTACCAAGTCTATCTCCAAAGGGGTGTCAGTGTGTAATGAATGTGCCTTGACCACTTTGCCTCAGACAAATATGTACTGTGTGAGTACCCTGTCATTGATAAAAAAAAAAATATTTTGATTAAGCACTCCTGGCATCCAAAAATCTTGTTTTGAGCAGCTGAGAAGTACAGTTCTGCAACACCTCTCCCTTCCTCCACACATATATGAGACAGCCCAGCTGAGACCAGTGCTCTACACTATTTGAATGAAAGCTAGCCCTGGGTGCAAAATAAAGGTTACATTAGTATGAAAGTGGAAACCATTAATTATATGAAGACTATTTCCCTGGAAAAAGATTACCAGACTAAATAATGGTTTAAGTGAAGCAAGACACAGGTAGACTCCCTTACTGGCAGGGCCTAAAGGCTCTAGTTGCTTGGAGTCAGGACCAAGTTTGAAGCTGTATGCATAAAAGTACAATTCACAGTATATGAAGGGTTAAGAAAGTTCATAGTTGTTTTCCAGGCAAGAGATCAGGGCAGGCAGTGAGTAGCAAAATCAGAGTCAATGTAGGAGGTTAAGAGCCAATGGATCAGGGCAAAATAGCAATTTAGGAGCACACAGGAACTTTCCCAAGAATATTGGGGTATTGAACCTGGGTCTCCGACATCCTTTTATTGTGAATATTCGCCCAGAAACACGATGCAATGATGTCATGCACCACCACTGCCATCACTAGACAGCCATGGGTGCCGACATCTTGGATCCGAAGTGGAACGCTCCTGACACTTACAACAAGGTCACACTTAGACCAAAACCACAAAAATAATTTGTGAACCACAGTAAAAACCGTTAAATGATGGTGGAATTTGTAAGACTAATGACACTTTGAGGGGACCCCATATTCAATACAGTGCCAAATTGACTACTCTATCCTCAATGTAAATATCCCTCCAGATTATGCTGTAAATTAGCAATTTGCATTTCATCTTTAGTTGACTTTTAAAGCAAATCAATTGTTTCCGTTGACAGCAGTAAAGTGACACGTTCTCCAGAGAATGATTCCTACAAGAGCACTGGAACATGCAAGTTATTAAAATCCCGTCATTGGTTCCATTTACATAATCAAGAAATCAGTGATCTGCAACACTCAAGATCCCCTCTAGTATTTGTCTGTCTTTTGAAGATGAATGACTTAAAGTATAACCCAACTGGTATTTCTTCCTTGCATTCAATTAACAAGTTGATGGCTGACAATAATGGAAAAAAAAAAGTGTGGGAGCAGGCCTCAAACTGATTTAATGTATAGGTATGGGATCCGTTATCTGGAAACCTGTTATCTAGAAAGGTCCAAATTATCCCATAGACTCCATTTTAATCAAATAATCAAAAAAATCTAAAAATGATTTCCATTTTCTCTGTAATAATAAAACAGTAGCTTGTACTTGATCCCAACTAAAATATAATTAATCCTTATTGGAAGCAAAACAATCTTATTTGGTTTCATGATTAAAATATTTTTTAGTAGACATGGAGGCCTATTTATCAAGTCTCATTTCAGTGGAACTTTCACGAATGTCATGACATTGATGAAAAGATCCAAAATAAAATAATATAGATACCTCTGAAACCTCTAAAACTAAGATTTTTTTAGACAATTCCTAGTGACAAAAGATGAGAAAACCTCTAAAAGTCCGAATTGATTCAAAACTATTCCATTGACCATTTTTGTGTTTTTTACACTAAGGGGGTTATTTATGAAATAGCATGTTTTAGAGGTTTGTGAGGTTTTTTTATATCTCGGATGAACCAGAAAACCACAATTGATCGAGTTTTTGCCGTAAAAAAACTTGAATTGTTTAAATTAATCAGGTTTTTCGAAAGCTAGAAACATCTTCAAATGGTTGAAGGGACCTCTACCATTGACTTCAGATTCAAGCTATTTCCAGGTTTGGGGTATGATAAAAACTGCGATAAAAACCCTCAGATCACTCGAATTAATTGAGTTTTTGAGTTAAACCCACCTGAAAAAACTTGAACATCAGGAAGACTACAAACATCTTCAATGGTTCAAGGGACCTCTGCCATTGACATCTACATGACTACAGCATGTTTTAGATGGTGTATTTTTGGATTCAAGCTATTTTCCAGGGTGGTGGTATAATAATATTTGAGTTTTTAAAAAATAAAAATAAAAAAAAATTAGTTTTTATTTTTAACCATAACATTCGAATTTTGACTAAAAATACCGTTGAAAACTTGGTTAAAAATACAACTCAACAGTTGATAAATAACCACCTTAATGTTTACATGATTTTTTAGTAGACTTAAGGTATAGAGATCCAAAGTATGCATAGATCTCTTATCTGGAAACCCCGAGGTACCAAGATAACAGGTCCCATACCTATATTTATATAGTTGAATAATTTTTATTTATTGTTTTTTATTTATATTTTAAAAAACAGCTCCACCATTTCCACACTGTACAATGGGTATATTTATATTCTCATTTACAGGCTCTAAAAAATTGCAATTCCAGTAACCACTCAACAATGACAATACAGTAATTAATCCAGTAATTAATTAAACACAATCAGCACAGTGTTCACATAAAGGCTTATGCACTTAAGTGAAGTGCTAAAAAATCAGAGCAGTTCAACACATTGTTTTTCCCACAATGCAACACTGTTTGTCAGACTGGGAGCCACTTATGCTCACTACCATCAATTGTCACATTTTATGCCAAATACAAGGAAGGAGGTGGCACATGCATAAGACAAGGTTTTAGACATTTACAGAACATGTTTTTTTTATTGCATATAATTCACCTGACTCAACAAACAGTTCCTTTAAGTATAGGTATGGGATCCGTTATCTGGAAACCCATTATCCAGAAAACTCTGGATTACGGAAAGACTGTAACTCATAGGGGCAAATTCACTAAAGCGCGAAGTGGCTAATGCTAGCGCAAATTCGCCAGCGTGACATCATTTCGTTACTTCGCCGATTTACTAACTGGTGCTGGTGTAAATTTGCTAGCGAAGTGGACCTACTCTAGCGCTACTTCGCACCCTTATGCCAGGCGAAGTTGCGCAATGGCGAAGGGACGTAACTACGCTAATTCACTAACTTGCGGATTTTCATGAACATTAACTCTTGCCTTCGTCAACTGAGACCAGGCGAAGTGCAATAGAGTAGATAGGGATTGCTTCAAAAAAAGTAGAAATTTTTTCGAAGTCCCAAAAAACGCTGGCGTCTTTTCCTTTTTTAAGGGTGATAGGCTGAAAAAGATTGTACATTTTTTTGGGGGTACCCTCCTTCCCCCCTACATTTCCTAACATATGGCACCTAAACTATACAGTGGACATATGTATAGGGCAAAATATCGACTCTATTTTATGAACCTTTCCCAGGCTTGTGTAGTGTAATTTATTTGGTGCTACATATACGTCCATTGTACTTTAACTTGGCACCGTATGCAAATTAGGCATCGCTAGCGTAACTTCGCTTTGCTTGAGGAATTAACGCTAGTGCAACTTCGCTACCATTCGCCTCCCTGATTGCAACTTCGCATTTTAGTGAATTTGCTTAGCACTGGCGAAACTACGCCTGGCAAAGTGCGGCGGAGTGTGGTGAAGGCATCGCTAGCGCATTTTTGCTGCTTAATGAATTTGCCCCATAGGCTCCATTTTATCTCATTAATCTAAAAATTATTTCCTGGATCCCTAATTAATCTAAAAATAATTTCCTTGATCCCAACTAAGATCTAATTAATCCTTATTGGAAGCAAAACCAGCCTATTGGGTTTATTTAATGTTTATATGATTTTCTAGTAGACTTAAGGTATGAAGACCCAAATTATGGAAAACCCTAGGTCCCGAGCATTTTGGTTAACAGATCTTATACCTGTAAACACAAAAATTATCAGTCTTAAAGGTTCTGTACACAGGATTTATGTATATTTTTAAAAAACACACACTTGTTTTGTAAAAGAAAAAAATCATTGCTTATTCATAGAATCTAAAAGAAGTAGAAATGCACTTTGAACAGCAAAGCATGTTCACTGGTTTATGCACCGGCAGCAGGTACTAAAATGCATAAATAAGTGTTTTCTTGAGATGTTTATACTGAACAGAAATAGCTAAAGGTCTTGTATACTTAGCTGAGAAACAGCCATTTGATTTTATTGTGCACATTACATATATCAATAGCGGAGCAGGTCAGTAGCTTATAGACCTGTGTCTTCCATGAATCCATCTTACTGTCATTCCTTATTCAATATTCTGCTATAGATCTGAAAAGATTTCTTACTGCTTGAGTTTGCCCTGGTGGGGTCAGAGTGTCCAACTGATGTTAGATATGTAAATCCCCGATATCAAGCTCGTTCAGATCAATGGTTGGTAACACCTGAACGATCCGACCAAGGAGAGCGTCAACGCTGGAGGAAAAGCTGCCTCTGTATTTAACTCTCCTATAATACATTCAATAACCTTGATGTTATCTTCTGTTAAACATTTAGCTTTATTGGCTCGAATGAAATGTTATGCTTAGCATCTGGCTTCCCTATAATTCCTAGGACTCTCCTTTGCGTATCTGGATTTTGGGGTGGGTAGGTGGGTGAGGCTCCTGAGCAGGAGCCGTATCAACAAAGCCAGGCATGCATTTAACACCTTACATCCCATCTGGAACTCCACTGCCCTTTCACAACAAACCAAAATTCATATTTTTAACACCAATGTGAAAGCAGTCTTGCTTTATGGTTCGGAAACCTGGAGACTGACCATGACAACCACAAGTAAGCTCCAAACCTTCAACAACCGCTGCCTACGACACATCCTACACATCAGATGGCCAGAGAAAACTTCCAACATCAGCCTATGGAAAAGATCAAAACAGATCTCCATCGACCGAGAAATCAGAAGAAGAAAGTGGGGCTGGATAGGCCACACCCTCAGAAAGAGTTCTGACAACATCACAAGGCAAGCCCTTGAGTGGAACCCACAAGGGAAAAGAAAAGTTGGCCGGCCAAGACAGACATGGAGGAGGTGCACGGAGGCTGAAATGAAGGCAGCCGGATGGACATGGGCTCAGCTGAAGAAGACCGCTGCGAACCGAGTACGTTGGAGGAGTGTCGCTGAGGCCCTATGCTCCCCGCTGGAGCAAACGGACTAAGAGAGGTGGGTGAGGGTTCAAGTGGACTGAAAATTGATTTTGGGCAGATTCAGGCAGTGTTTGTACACAGTTTGACTTCCTCGTGGATTTGGGGAGCAACACAAGCAAGAAAATGGTACTTGGGGGTGCCAAATATGGGCTATGGTTAACTATTTGGTAGGCCCTATGTGGACTGGCAGCCTCAGGAGACTCTGTTTGGCAGCAAAACAACCTTATTTGGTTTCATGTTTAAAATATTTTTTAGTAGACGTGGTTTTAGAGGTTTTTGCAACTTTCTGGAACTTTCACGTATGTCATGCCATTTATGAAAAGATCCAAAATAAAATAATATAAATACCTCAAACTTCTAAAAATAAGATTTTTTTTAGACAATTCCTAGCGACAAAAGATGAGAAAACCTCTAAAAGTCCGAATTGATTCAAAACTACCCCATTGACCATTTTTGTGGTTTTTACACGAAGGGGGTTATTTATGAAATAGCATGTTTTAGAGGTTTGTGAGGTTTTTTTATACCACGAATGAACCAGAAAACCGCAATTGTTCGAGTTTTCGCCGTAAAAAAAACTTGAATTGTTTAAATTAATCAAGTTTTCCCCCCTTGACCAGAAAAAAATTTAGGCTTCATAAATATTCCCCTATAAAACCATTTCAGCAGGCAAATAGAAATGTATAGCTGCCCTTTACACCAAAATTCACTGATTCTTTTTTTTCTTTCTGTCTTTCTTTCTTTTCCTTATTTCTTTAATCAATTTGGTTCCCTTCAGGAGCAACTATTAAACTTGTCGATCCTTTTATGAAGCAGCGAGACCTTAAGCTGCTAAATATCAAATACCTTCTGTCAGAATAAGGGTAGTAATAAGTATCAGTTTCACAGAAATCTAATACTATTATTTCAAGTGATCAAAAGGCTCCTGAATCTTTTCTGACTTTAAACTGCCCTGGGCCATTTGCCATATGATATTTGCCAAGTGCAAAAACGAATGGATGTGACTAAAAAAATGAGGTCAAGAACCCATTGTGTTTCCCATTGAACGGCATGACCACAAGAAGCTGGACAGCATTTAAATTATAATAATGTGTCATCTTTCTATTTTATTGCATTAATAAATGGGCAAATTAAGGCACTGTCTAAAAAAATTGAAAGCCATTTCATTTAAGTATTGCACCATTCATCAAATAAAGAAAGAGTTCTTCAATAGCAGCATAGATTTACATTCCTTCGTCTACAGCGGACTACTGAAATTATTCATTTTTGAATTTTAGTTTTGTTTTAAACCTGATTGCAGAAAAAGAAAATCATTATTGAATTTCATTTGTGACTTCTTTTTTTGATGACTAGAGTATTTTGGAAAAGTTTCGGTTGGGGAAGCTTGATTGCGTTAGGATACAACAACAGAAATCACATTGATTCATTGTTTTATTGTTGTTCATTGTTTTATACAAATTCGACTGTTTTAAAAAAAGTGTAAAAAATAAAATATCTTATGTGTTAAGAAATCTGCATCCCGTTGAACTCTACAGAAGCCTGGTTTAAGTTTTTAAATAAATCCTGAAATATTCAAGTTTGTAATTTTAAAATTTTTTGGATTGCATTTTCTTTTAGTCAACTACAAGAGGTCCTCTGCACTCAACCCATTATCAATATATTTAAGACAGAGACATTTTGTGCATACTGCTACTAAAAAATGCCTTACCCTTTAAACAACACAGGGATTGTTTGTCCATATATTGCAATATATTTAAGCTGGCCAACTACGTCAAAGTCATCCCATATCTGGCCAGTCCTACGTTTATTTTTCATCTGATTCATTAAGAATTCTATTGCTTCATTATACATTTTACAAAGGGACTAAGTTTTACCTGCAACTTACTTGCTGCTTTCAAAGTAAAACTCCCAAACTTGGCTGCCCTTTTATTAGACACCAGTGGGATCACCTGACTATAGCTGGGAGGGGTGGGAGCTACAACATAGAGCTGGTCACTGCTCCTGTATAACTATAACAAACAAGGGAAAGTTGTGCTCACCACTATTTTTTAAAACCATTAGGCGGGGGTGCAATGAGGCTGTGACCACAAAATACATATAGTCAACTACAAGAGTCCTCTGCACTCAACCCATTATCAATATATTTAAGACAGAGACATTTTGTGCTACTGCTACTAAAAAATGCCTTACCCTTTAAACAAAACAGGGATTGTTTGTCCATATATTGCAATATATTTAAGCTGAACAACTACATCAAAGTCATCCCATATCTGGCCAGTCCTACGCTCAATTTTCATCTAATTTTCAGTGACCAGCTCCATGTTGTAAAATGTATAATTAAGCAATTGAATTCTTAATGAATCAGATGAAAATTAAGCGTAGGACTTGACAGAGTCAGTATGCACAAAATGCACAAAATGAATTGACACTCGATTTTGTTGCAACATTTTTGCACTACGACTTTACAGAATATTCGCTCATACACATTAGCTGAAGCTGCCATATAGCTTACAGTCATATGAAAAAGTTTAGGAACCCCTCTTAATTCTTTGGAGTTTTGTTTATCATTGGCTGAGAAAGTAGCAACTTCCTTTTAATATATAATATGCCTTATGGAAACAGTGTATAGTATTAACAGAAAATATGCATCATAACAAAATTAGACAGGCGCATAAATTTGGGCACCCCAACAGAGATATTACATCAATACTTAGTTGAGCTCCTTTTGCAAATGTAACAGCCTCTAGACGCCTCCTATAGCCTTTGATGAGTCTCTGGATTCTGGATGTGGCTATTTTTGACCATTCGTCCATACAAAATCTCTCCAGTTCAGTTAAATTTGATGGCTGCCGAGCATGGACAGTCTTCTTCAAATCATCCCATAGATTTTTCATGATAGTCAAGTCGGGGGACTGTGACGGCCATTCCAGAATATTGTACTTATCCCTCTGCATAAATGTCTTTGTAGATTTACAAGTGAGTTTAGGGTCATTGTCTTGTTGGAATATTCAACCCCTGCAGTGTAACTTCAACTTTGTGACTGATGCTTGAACATTATCCTGAAGAATTTGTTGATATTGGGTTGAATTCATCCGACCCTTGACTTTAACAAGGGCCCCAGTAGTCCCTGATCTAGCCACACTGCCCCACAGCATGATGGGACCTCCACCAAATGTGACAGTAGGTAGCAGGTGTTTTTCTTGGAATGCCGTGTTCTTCTTCCACCATGCACTTTTTGTTATGACCAAATAACTACATTTTTGTCTCATCAGTCCAAGCACGTTGTTCCAAATTGACTGTGGCTTGTTTAAATGAGCTCTTGCATACAACAAGCTTTTTTTTCTCATGATTGGACACACCTGCCTATGAGGTTCAAGGCTTAACAAGCTAAAACAACCAATTTGGTGTTGCCAGTAATCAGTATTGAGCAGTTACATGCATTTAAATTAGCATAATTACAAGGGTACCCACATTTTTGCACAGCCAGTTTTTCACATTTGATTTAATTTCATACAACTGAATACTGCTTCACTAAAAATCTTTGTTAAATAAACCCCCCAGTACTCAGATGTTCCTGGGAAATTAAAGACATACCACTGTTCTCTTTTTTTGTTGAAAGTGGAGTAAATTATTATGTAGGCTGAGAGGGGTTCCCAAACTTTTTCATATGACTGAATGTCTGTATGCCTGCTGAGGGGTTTGCTTCAGAAATACTACTATAGTTTATATAAATAAGCTGCTGTGTAGCCATGGGACAGTCATTCAAAGGGAGAAAAGGCTCAAGTTACACAGCAGATAGCAGATAAGCTCTGTAGAACATAATGGTGTTATCTGTTATCCACTACTTATCCTGTGCCATATAGACGTTTTTCAATTTCCGCCATTGCTACTCAGCAGCTTGTTGTGCTTAGTACAGGGAATACCTATGCTGTCATAGTTTTATGGGATCTCTCTGTACAGACTATGAGCCAACTTAGGGGACTGTTCCTGCTGAATTGTGCTTAGTACAGGGAATACCTATGCTGCCATAGTTTTATGGGATCTCTCTGTACAGACTATGAGCAAACTTAGGGGCTGTTCCTGCTGAATTGTGCTTAGTACAGGGAATAAATATGCTGTCATAGTTTTATGGGATCTCTCGGTACAGACTATGAGCCAACTTAGGGGACTGTTCCTGCTGAATTGTGCTTAGTACAGGGAATACCTATGCTGTCATAGTTTTATGGGATCTCTCTGTACAGACTATGAGCAAATTTAGGGGCTGTTCCTGCTGAATTGTGCTTAGTACAGGGGAATACCTATGCTGCCATAGTTTTATGGGATCTCTCTGTACAGACTATGAGCAAACTTAGGGGCTGTTCCTGCTGAATTGTGCTTAGTACAGGGAATACCTATGCTGCCATAGTTTTATGGGATCTCTCTGTACAGACTATGAGCAAAC
The DNA here is from genome assembly GCF_017654675.1 of Xenopus laevis. Taxonomy (NCBI): domain Eukaryota; kingdom Metazoa; phylum Chordata; class Amphibia; order Anura; family Pipidae; genus Xenopus; species Xenopus laevis. The sequence goes on from NC_054381.1 coordinate 156,185,183, forward strand.
TTAGGGGCTGTTCCTGCTGAATTGTGCTTAGTACAGGGGAATACCTATGCTGTCATAGTTTTATGGGATCTCTCTGTACAGACTATGAGCCAACTTAGGGGACTGTTCCTGCTGAATTGTGCTTAGTACAGGGAATACCTATGCTGTCATAGTTTTATGGGATCTCTCTGTACAGACTATGAGCAAATTTAGGGGCTGTTCCTGCTGAAGTGTGCTTAGTACAGGGGAATTCCTATGCTGCCATAGTTTTATGGGATCTCTCTGTACAGACTATGAGCAAAGTTATGGGCTGTTCCTGCTGAATTGTGCTTAGTACAGGGGATACCTATGCTGTCATAGTTTTATGTTATCTCTCTGTACAGACTATGAGCAAATTTAGGGGCTGTTCCTGCTGAATTGTGCTTAGTACAGGGGAATACCTATGCTGCCATAGTTTTATGGGAACTCTCTGTACAGACTATGAACAAATTTAGGGACTGTTCCTGCTGAATTGTGCTTAGTACAGGGGATACCTATGCTGCCATAGTTTTATGTTATCTCTCTGTACAGACTATGAGCAAATTTAGGGGCTGTTCCTGCTGAATTGTGCTTAGTACAGGGAATACCTATGCTGCCATAGTTTTATGGGATCTCTCTGTACAGACTATGCGCAAATTTAGGGGCTGTTCCTGCTGAATTGTGCTTAGTACAGGGAATACCTATGCTGCCATAGTTTTATGGGATCTCTCTGTACAGACTATGAGCAAACTTAGGGACTGTTCCTGCTGAATTGTGCTTAGTACAGGGAATACCTATGCTGCCATAGTTTTATGGGATCTCTCTGTACAGACTATGAGCAAACTTAGGGGCTCTTCCTGCTGAATTGTGCTTAGTACTGGGGAATACCTATATCATAATTTTATGGGATCTCTCTGTACAGTTACAAGCCAATGTAAGGGTTGCTGGCCCAAGTTTTATGGTATTTCTCTTTATATAAGATGTGCAATGTCCACTGAGCTGCTAGACCTTTAGATTGAGACTCAGAAATAAAGGAATGTAAAATAAATCTCCCCTCCCCTCTTAATAGTCCCATTAGATACAAAGGAGAATAATGGTTCTGTGGGATATTATTTGTCTGTTCTCTAATTGTCTCCATGGCCAGTATTTGCAAAATAGCCCAGCGGAGAGGAGAGCTATGGCTTTAATTATTACTCTCATGGCACTGAGTTGAAGTTTCACTGATATGAATACATTAAAGGGACATTTGTAGGGAGGCTAATAAATACAAACTAAAGAGGAAACCTGATTCGCTGTAGTTTTGGGATGGGATTTAAGCATCATTCAAGCAAACAATACTTTGTGACATCGTCACATCAATAAGGTTATTGTTAAATGTCAAAGACGGTACGAAATGCAAATATTGTATGAAAAGGAACTTAAATAATGTTGATTAGGTGTGTTTAACCCCCCCCCGTGATTTCTTTCTGTTTGATTCGCTGAGGCACGAGTATAATATTTGAGTATAATTATTACCTTGCTTTGTTTTCCCTGATTCTAGGAATGTGTAAATGACACCGTTTTTGGACCACACCTTTTTTATGGCCACATCCTTTTTACAAAATTTGGCAGGTTATGGAAAGTTTGAACACATTTCTGGGGGTTTAAGCGTTCAGGTTTTGTCTGTTATTACAGTTTTGCTAATGAAAGTTAATTGCCCTTTAAGCTGCAAGTCACAGTTTCCCCAAGAGACCTGCTTATCTTAAATTGTTACAATTGTCTCTTTGCTTATCTTAAATTGTTACAAAAGTATCTAAGTGCACCTGCCACGTATTCCGGGCTCTCTGCCAAAAGCCAGTTTATGTTAAAAACTTTGTATCCTTTCTGGCTGTTCAGTGCAGGAGATGAAAGAGAAAGTTGGGACATTTCAGTTACAATCCGGGACTGTGGGTTGAGCTGTCAAAATCATGACTGTTCCCCGAAAAACGGGACAGTTGGGAGGTATAGCTTAGCCTCCTTGTGGTGTTATAATGCCCTGAAAAGAAACCAGAACTGGGGTGTCTGCTGCTGCAACCCTCTTACCTGCCGAAAACCCTTTTAAATTCTTTCTTTTGTGACTGTGATCAGTTGAGTTGGGGCACAGAGTTTCAAGCAGGTAGGGGAACTGGGTTGCAGAGCCCACCGGGTATTTTCCCGTTTTTCCGCAGGCCCAGTTGGATCCTGCTGAAACAATTGGTAAAGTTTGTCACAGGCAGGGCTGTAGCAGGAACATCCCTGCTTATAACTAGTACTGAGAGATACCTTTAATCCCCCTTACTACTACATTAATACACTAGATAGCTTTAAGAAGGGGTTTGATGGTGTTTAGCAAGTGAAGGAATACAGGGTTATGGAAGATAGCTCCTAGTTATTGATGGGTGCATAAATTTCGCAGCAAATTTCCACGTTTTGCCACAAACAAATTAATTCACGAAACTGCGGCGAAACAATATGTCGGCGAAAAATCCACCACGTCCAGATTGTTGCAGGCGTAAAAATTGTCGCACGTCAAAATTAATTTGACACCCATTGACTTCAATTCGTTTCACAAATTTTTCGTCAATTTGTGAATTTATAGCTCCACAGATTCGCCCATCACTACTCATAGTACAAGTTGATCCAGGGACTGCTCTGAAGGAATGTTGCCCCCAAATTGGAGAGGCTTCAAATGGGTTTTTTTTGCCTTCGTCTGGATCAACTGGCAGTTAGGCAGGTTATATCCAGACTTAAGAGGTTGAACTTGATGGACGTGTGTCTTTTTTCAACCTAACTTACTATGTTACTACGTAATTCAGCAGTTATAGCGCCCTACGTTTGCTCATAGCCTATATCCAGGTTTCTATGGCATGAAGCACAATGCAGCCCTGAACCGGACTATGGCATGTTAGGAAGAGTTTAGTTACTATCAGTGTCTTTACCATAGGGCTGGAAATAGGGGTAGGCAGTAGAAGCACATCACTGGGGAGACAATTTTCGGGGCGGTGAGAAGAATTGGCGTTGGGTCAGGGCTGTATTTATATGTAGGCACCTGAGTGCCTGTACCCAGGAATATAAATAACTGCAATTGGGACAATCTGCATCTTTGGAATCCCCGGTAAATATGTATGGACTGTTTAAAATCCTCCCTCACACATGGCCAATTGCTTAGGGTTTCCTTGTCCTTTAAATACACGTGAGAGCTGTTTCTGTAGTGACTCAAAATAACGCTCCATGGTGATGACTCTCAGACATCTGGGAAACAAGAGCACCACTACATTTTTGGATAAACAGAGTGCAAATGGTTTTATTCTACCATTTACAGTCAGAGAGAGAAGCAGGGCACTCAAAATACAAAATCAAACAAAATGTATTTATTTACATAATACCCAACGCGTTTTGTCCCCAGATTGAAAGGTATTTATTTGTGTAATACCCAACTCGTTTTGACCCGGATCAAAATGCTTTGGGAATTATGCAAATAAATATTTTTTGGTTAATTTTGTATTTCTCTTTACTCATGTGATATTTGGGGATCTTACTGCACTGACCCTTTGGGAATCCTTATCTCAAATTGGTTAGCATATTTTAAGCCACATTTATCATTTGTGAAAATCACTGATGTCCTAGGAAATAATAAGTGTAGACAGAGCTCTGTGCTCCATGTACCGGACCCTTAATTTCAGCTAAAACTCTTCACTAATCATCATTCTAAACAGAAACATCTGAGAATTTTGCCCTCACTCTTCTTTTAATCCATCAAGCACCTCCTGGCCACTCAGAACCTTTGCTGTCCTTTTCGAGAGGTGATATTTATATAAATAGAATAAAATATTGCCTGGTTACCTCCAGCCTGTTTATTGTATTGGGCGTCCCAAGCACTTACTGACCCCGTGTGACAAGCTGTCACTGCGAATGTGTGAATCTCTGCGAGCGAAAGTGCCACGTTTGCTGATGGTCGGTGGAAAGGGATAAAAAAAAAACAAGATAATTATATTTGACAACAACATCATAAACAGAGAGTGAAATCTGACTTTGCTTCAGCCAAATGTGTCATAAACAGTCCCTTTCATCTCCAGCTTCTCCTTCAATTCTTTCAACATAACCCGAGAGGAAATCACTTTGATCTATCCAGGATTTTATGGAGAAAAAATGTTGGGAAAGTATGTTTTCATTTTTGCAAAATATCTAAAAACAGAGGATTAAACACACACACACACATATATATATATATATATATATATATATAGAGAGAGAGAGAGAGAGAGAGAGAGAGAGAGAGAGAGAGAGAGAGAGAGAGAGAGAGAGAGAGAGAGAGACAGATACAAGAGGAAAGTGTTGGAAGGGTTACTGTCTGCTCTCTCTCATTTCCCTACAGAAATAGGGATTGGTAACACTAGATAGGTACCTAATATATAGAGACAAGAGGAAAGTGTTGGAAGGGTTACTGTCTGTTCTCTCTCATTTCCCTACAGAAATAGGGATTGGTAGCACTAGATAGGTACCTAATATATAGAGACAAGAGGAAAGTGTTGGAAGGGTTACTGTCTGCTCTGCTCTCATTTCCCTACAGAAATAGGGATTGGTAACACTAGATAGGTACCTAATATATAGAGACAAGAGGAAAGTGTTGGAAGGGTTACTGTCTGCTCTGCTCTCATTTCCCTACAGAAATAGGGATTGGTAACACTAGATAGGTACCTAATATATAGAGACAAGAGGAAAGTGTTGGAAGGGTTACTGTCTGCTCTCTCTCATTTCCCTACAGAAATAGGGATTGGTAGCACTAGATAGGTACCTAATATATAGAGACAAGAGGAAAGTGTTGGAAGGGTTACTGTCTGCTCTCTCTCATTTCCCTACAGAAATAGGGATTGGTAACACTAGATAGGTACCTAATATATAGAGACAAGAGGAAAGTGTTGGAAGGGTTACTGTCTGTTCTCTCTCATTTCCCTACAGAAATAGGGATTGGTAACACTAGATAGGTACCTAATATATAGAGACAAGAGGAAAGTGTTGGAAGGGTTACTGTCTGCTCTCTCTCATTTCCCTACAGAAATTGGGATTGGTAGCACTAGATAGGTACCTAATATATAGGGACATATTCTGTATATTGTAAAGGTTTTACTCGCACAATTCAGTGAAATAGGTATTAGCAAAGATCTATTCTACAACAGGAATATTCAACCTGTGCCATTGCCCGTGAGACAAAGTTCCTTAGATGGAATCATTCATATTTTTATCCCTGTATATTCTCATCGGTGAATTGCTATCATTAGTAAATACTGATCTCCTTATTCTGTACTTTTCTTGTAAATATGTTGTTAGTCGTTTAATGTCAAACATTATCTTGTATTCAAATGCATCTTTCCTCCTCACATCTCTCACCTTCCCTTTGTATCTTGTCCACCAGACATTCGCACAGTGAAGAGACAAAGACTGGAATCCCTCCCTCCCTGACTGATCTCTCTGCGCAGTGCCGTGTTATTCTATTCATCTGTCTTGACCCTGAATTCTTTCACCTGCTAATGCATTCCTATTCTTCTCACCCACTTGCTACTGAATATAAAAGGAACGTTATTGTCCTCCCTGTCATTTTTATGATTCTACATTGTGTGATGTCATACTTTTAATAAATGAGGAAAATAAACATTATTCTCGGACACCATTGTGCCAAGGTGTATCCATCTGCTCCTAAAATGGGATCCAGCATTAATGGAAATGGAGCTTATTTGTGTCAGGGCATCTTTCATGCTCCAATTCCTACAATATAGGTTCTTCTTGAGCGTAGAGGTGGTGAGTGCCCCCCTCACATGGTGTATTAAATATTTAAATAGATTTCTAAATCTAGCACAGAGATCTGCTGATTGTTGTGAGCTCCACCATTATATTTCCTCTGCCACTTTCAGGCTCATGGACCAATCAAAATCCAACTAGGTGAAGCACAGTGGCATCAGTATGGAAAAAGTAGACCTCCCATTCGCAGGGGGGCCGGGGAACAGGAAGGCCGAACTGTGGGGTCTGCTTCCTCTATAGCTAATAAGAAAGCCCCCTCCTCCCCAGCCACTCTCTTACCGGCGAGGAAGGGGACGCAAGTCGGGTGGGGCATGGGAGAAGTTGGGGTGGTATGTGGGAGGAGTCAGGGGAGGACATGGGTGGCGTAATAGAAATTTTCTGTACAGCACCTTATAGTATAAAAATGCCTTTATTCAAGTTTTCATGGCAGCGTTTCAGGCCTTAGTGTGGCCTTTTATCAAGCTGGATATGGGTGGGAAGTGGGCGGGAGGGTGGGGATATGAGTGCGCTGAGCCCCTCTGAAGGATTTTTGCAGAGGGGCCTGGCGTACTCTAGTTCTGCTGCTGATGGAGCAGCATATCAATCAATGTGAAAACTGCATCAACAAGCAGATAGGCCACCATTGGAGCTTGGTTGGAGTTTGAGGAAGCTGGTGGTGGCAGGCCCCAAAAAACACCCAGGGAAACCCGTATTTGCTCATCTAACCATATTGAGCAAGCACTTAAAAATCAGTCTCCAAACAGTTGCGTAAAAAAATAGTAGTTAATTTAGGTACTCATAGGAAGCCTTGTGCGATTCATGTATAACAAACACTTAATCATAGGCCTAGGTGCATATTTACTCATCCAACCATATTGATGGAGAGCAAGCACTAGTGATGAGCGAAAAAATGATTGATATATATATATACTGTATATATATATATATATATATATATATATATATATATATATATATAAATGTTTTGTATAACCATGTCAAAAATTTGCCATGTGGCTCATTTTGCTGTGTGCCAAAACATTTTGTGACAAAAAAAAGTCACGCAAGAAAAAAAAAATGCAGCAACAAAATGCATTTGGACAAAAAGGTCATCTTAAAAGAGAATCCAACCCCCCCACAAATAAAAGCTCCTACCCCCTACCCTACATAGCTCCCCTCCCTGCTCCCCCCAACAGCACAGGTTATAACACCTGTAAGTGCCCCTTATCCTTTAATTATAGTACCTAAGGAAAAAACACCCACTGACATTAATGCATTTGGAGCAAAGCAAAATTGTCATGCGTGTAAAATTTTTGCACAAAAACGTTTTTTTGCCACCCATTGACTTCAATGCGTTTTGCTACTTTTTTCGCAGTTTTGCAACAAATTTGCTACTAGCAAGCACTCAAAAAGCAGTCTCCCAAACAGTTGAGTAAAAACCAATAGTAATTTATTTAGGTACTCATAGGAAGCCTTATGCTTTTTGTGTTCAGCAAAACACTCAGAGGGGTATTTACTAAAGTTCAACTTTTTCTTACTATATAACAAATTCAACCCAACTCAAAACCCGAATCCCCTCAATTTACCAATAAATCCAAATGGAAAATCACAAGCATCACAACATCACCCGGCAGTGCATTCCACAACCTCACTGTCCTGACTGTGAAGAACCCCCTACGTTGCTTCAAATGAAAGTTCTTTTCTTCTAGTCTAAAGGGGTGGCCTCTTGTGTGGTGATCAATTTTGTTGAAAAAAGATCCCCTGCTATCTGCCTGTGATGCCCTCTAATTTTTTTCAGAGAAAACAACACCAACCATGACAGTCTCCCCTCATAATTTAACTCTTCCCTCCCTCTAACCAGTTTAGTTGCACTTAGTCTCTGCACTCTCTCCAGCTCATTTATATCCCTCTTAAGGACTGGAGTCCAAAACTGCACTGCATACTCCAGATGAGGCCTCACCAGGGACCTATAAAGAGGCATAATTATGTTTTCATCCCTTGAGTTAATGCCTCTTTATGCAAGACAGTACCCTGCAGACTTGCCTAACCTTGCCTTCTAGCCATTGTCTGGAATAAAAAAGTAGATGAGGTAATCCAAGATAGAACATTCTTAAATATCCTGAATTTAAAATCTCACCCCAATCAAACTAAAAAAATTGGGGAGAGGAGCAGACACAAGATGCACCCATTTACAAACATACTGGAACTTATCTTCTAACAATATTGTTATTTGGCTGTCCCTTCTACCAAATGCATCTCCTGTGGTAGATCCAGCACCTGGTTGTGATGAAATATTTCAAATAATTTCAAATTCTCATAAAGAACCTTAAATATGTAATTTGGGTTGTAGTCAGAAGGCATTACTGAATAATAAATGGAACCTCTACATAACTCCTGACTAAAGCATTGGTCTCACATGTTGATCCTCCCCCAATGTAACTTTTAGGAGAGAGATCTTCAAGACTAGAATCCATGGGAGACCAAGTCTTTGACCAGGAAGATGTTTTTCCCAAGACATGGTATGGTGGCTTGGCATGTAACTAAGTTCCCTATTGCCAGGGAACTTTTTTTTGTATGTTACTCACAAGATACTGTACCTGAATCGATTAACGTAAAAAACGTAAAAAAATTGTTTACACTTTTGTTTACTGCACTTCTTGATGGAGATGCCTGATGATGATTTGATGATAGTAGCCCTTTAATTGATCATGCTTGATAAAGGGGGACAACCCCGAAACGTTGCATGCTGCATTAAATAAATTTAAAGCAAGGGTATCACCCTGCCAGCATTACCCGTGTGCCAGTGAATCTTTTGCTGATTTGGTGATAGTAGCCCTTTAATTGATCTGATATGTTGCATCAGGATTCTACCAACCTTTGATTGAATAAGTTACATTTGTGCAGAAACATTCAATAAGTGCGTTTGGAATTTGAAGAACTACTGTATTTTATTTAACTCATAGTCTGAATAATTTAATTGTGGTTCTGAATGAATAACAAGATATTTTGGGATAGAGTCTTTTCATATGTCAAACCTCTTGTTAATATAAATTTTAGTACTTCTATTTTTCCTGCACTTAGCAAATTCATTTTTTTTTTTTTTAAATTTCTCTGCCTTCATTTCCTAATTTTCCCCTACGCTGATCACTTTTATCTGACATGAAAGAAATGCCAGGAGTCTCATTAAGTATCATCATATTGAATTTGTGTATTTCAATTATATTCACGGTTTTGCAACTTTAAAAAGGTTTTGCCGTTCTGAAGATTTTGAATGAGACTGTCTGATGTGAGTCCATATGGCAAATGCACCACAAAATATAGACTGGTGGAACACCATCGGCTTCATCAGGAAAAGTAAAACATTACACTGGATAACTGACACTTATGGGCAAATTTACTATAGAGTGAAGGGCATTTTAGCAAAACTTTGCAAAAATGACATTGCTGATTTACTAAGAGGAGAATAATACAATACAGGGAATTTTCGATCAGGCCTATGATCGTTAATCTGCAAAAAAGGGCCCACATAGTTCATAACAAGGTTACAGATATATAGAAATATCGGGGTAACAGTCACCCTGCTATAGTTCCAGGGGTACCGAGGGCACAAATAAGTACTCACCCCAAATCTGCCTCTAACTGGACTTCAGACTGGGCCCCCTTAGCTCATAACAAGGTTACAGATATATAGAAACATTGGGGTAACAGTCACCCTGCTATAGTTCCAGGGGTACCCAGGGCACAAATAAGTACTCACCCCAAATCTGCCTCTAACTGGACTTCAGACTGGGCCCCCTTAGCTCATAACAAGGTTACTGATATATAGAAACATTGGGGTAACAGTCACCCTGCTATAGTTCCAGGGGTACCCAGGGCACAAATAAGTACTCACCCCAAATCTGCCTCTAACTGGCCTTCAGACTGTGCCCCCTTAGCTCATAACAAGGTTGCAGATATATAGAAACATTGGGGTAACAGTCACCCTGCTATAGTTCCAGGGGTCCCCAGGGCACAAATAAGCACTCACCCCAAATCTCCCCCTAACTGGCTTTCAGACTGGGCCCCCTTAGCTTATAACAAGGTTACAGATGTATAGAAAAATTGGGGTAACAGTCACCCTGCTATAGTTTCGGGGTACCCAGGGCACAAATAAGCATTCACCTCAAATCTCCCCCTAACTGGCCTTTAGGGTGGGCCCCTTAGCGCATAACAAGGTTATAGATATATAGAAACATTGGGGTAACAGTCACCCTGCTATAGTTCCAGGGGTACCCAGGGCACAAATAAGCACTCACACCAAATCTCCCCCTAACTGACCTTCAGGCTGGGCCCCATTAGCTCTTAACAAAGTTACAGATATCTAGAAATATTTGGGTAACAGTCACCCTACTATAATTCCAGGGGTACCCAGGGCACAAATAAGCACTCACCCCAAATTTCACCCTAAGTGGACTTCAGGCTGGGCTCCCTTAACTCACCTATTCCAATTAGAAGAAAGGCGGTGCATTTTTTTCCTCTTATTTTGCTATAAATAAACGTTTAGGAGCCCAAAGAAAATAATAGATTTCATGAGATTTGTAACAAAAAAAACAGATTTCAATATTTATAGGAGGATATGAAAGAAAAACAGGGAACAAGGTCAAACAAGGTTTTAAATAAAATTATACATGAGCTAGAAATTAAATATTTAAAAAAAAAATTCTAGATAAATAATACATTTTGATATTGATTTTGATATTGAATAGTATCAATAAAGTAGAAGATGCTTCAAATCATAGATACAGTGATGTGACAATAAAGATTTATATGTAGTGGAGTGTAGTAGAAGCCAACTTTTTTGCACTCTACAATTTATTGTGATCATTTGGAAATCAATATGTAATCTATAGGCTATCTGTTGTGTTCCTGCTTCTCTAACAATGGGAGGCAGTTGTCTAGAGCACATTACAACCTTCTGAGATATGGCTGACATTTTAACAGCTGATGATGTTCTATGTCATTCAGACAGCTAATGACTCTTTTCGGTTACTTTGATAGCTTTCCCAAAATACAATTATCTAAAGAAAATATAAAGGCCACAAACAGCAAATAATAGTATCTGTAGAAATAAGTCAAATCAACTGGACTTGCTGTGTTTTATTTCCTTGAAGACGTTTTACGAGTCATCCAACTGGCTTTCTTAACTGGTGACACGTCTTCAAGGAAAAAAAAACACAGCAAGCCCAGTTGATTTGACTTATTTCTATAGATATACCATGACCTGGATGAATGAGAATCTTCACAAACACACAGCAAATAATAGTACTGGTAGTATGAAGGTACCCAAGAAAATAATCACAAAGACCTGAAGACAGACAGATAGACAAAACAGAAAAGGCTGCCCATACTTCCATTTTAAAAGTCTAGAACTGGATCAATACATTTGTATGAACCGATAGACTCTGTCATATCAAAGAGGAACTATAACGTTTTATTTAATGTTTAAATGCAATGTAAAATGTTAAAAATACATATACTGTATGAACAGGATAAAGAATATATTTCATTCTACTAAATGGAAATTTAAATAATGTCAACAAACGAACCACCATACAAACCAAAGAGTACAAAGAAAGCACAAAGGGCCACTGATATGTACTTTCCAGTTGCTTTGAGGTAATAACATCTTTTGATGATATTGTTCCTTTAATCAAAAGAATAATCAAAATAATTGATTTAAAATGAAGACTGTAAAATCTCTTCATTTTAATTGGATCCAATTTATAGCCCAAAGAAAGATAAATATGCTTGATGTTTTCTTAGATCTGTAACCAGTCCAGCTGAACATAAATAAATGTTAATATAGAAATACAGGTATGGGACCTGTTATCCAGAATGTCCGGGACCTGAGGTTTTCCAGATAACGGGTCTTTCCGTATTTTGGACCTTCATACCTTCTAGTCGATAAGAAAATCATGTAAACATTAAATAAACCCAATAGGCTGGTTTTGCTTCCAATAAGGATTAATTATATCTTAGTTGGGATCAAGTACAAGCTATTGTTTTATTATTACAGATAAAAAGAAAATCGTTTTTAAAAATTTGGATTATTTGGATAAAACAGAGTCTATGGGAGATGGTCATACTGTAATTCAGAGCTTTCTGGATAACAAGTTTCCAGATAACAAATCCCATACCTGTATAGGCAGATATATACGCCATTTACACTTGCATTGCCCAACCATTGGCTTGCGGAGGAATACTATTTAGTAAGGAATGTCATATTTCCAATTAAACAAACACTTATGGGCTCATTTATCAAAAATCTAATTTCCGAGGTTTTAGACGAACAAACACACAATTTAAAAATCTTTCCTTATTTATTAAAAAAATCCAAATCTAAAACACTCAATTGAATACAATTTAGGGGGGAAAAATGCTTAACTCAAATTTGTGAGTTTACAAGCTAAAAAAAACCTTGAATTAAAATTTGGCATGCATTTTGTCCCCCATTGACTTCTACATTAACAAGCAAGCTTTTAGATGCCAGACTTTTATAATCAAGTTTGTATGTGCTTAATACATATCAGACGTGAGTTTTTGAAAATATAAAGCAAATTTGTGAGTTTTCGTCCAAAAAACTTTGAATTGTGGCAAAATGTGTAATTCAAAAGTTGATAAATTGTTCCCTTTAGTCTTTTTTTGGGGGGTTTGAAGACTTTCAGACAACTTGCTTTGTTTTTATTTGGGAGCTGTGGAAAGCCCCCAAAAGGGGAAGCTTTTTTTCATTATGTGCTAGACTTGCATAGTGGTCAAATAATTCTGATTAACATTTAGGGGGGTATTTACTGAAACTGAAATTTATATCACTTTTTTATTAAAGTGGACCTGTCACCCAGACACAAAAAGCTGTATAATAAAAGTCCTTTCAAATTAAACATGAAATCCAATTTCTATTTTTTATGAAAGCATTCATAGCTCATTTAAACATCTCAGCTGTCAATTAAATATTGTCAGGCCCCTCCTCTATGCCCTGAACATAGAGGCGGGGCAGACAATTACTTTCACTTTCCATTCAGAACTTCCTAGATGTCATTTTTCTCCACACATTCCCCCATTCTCTTTACCATTTAATTGTGTAGCCAGGGGATGGGGATGGACACCGGGTCCCCCATTCTGCTGCACAAACAAGATTCTGATATAAGGCTTCCCTTAATAACAGTGTCCACAAAATGGCTGCTGCCTGCTTGCTATAATTTTGAAATCCCAGACTGAAGGAAGAAAGATTCAAATAATTTATATAGTGTAATTAAAGTTAATTTTGCTTGATTAATGTGATAAAATAGGATTTTGAATATTTTTTTTGGGTGACGGGTCCCCTTTAAAATAAAGTCAAGCTAACTCCGATCCACAAATTTAACTCACTTATCAAAAAATAAGCTCCAAAAAGTTGGTGCGAATTTCATTACAAAATATTGCATCAATTGGAATTTGGAATTGACACTAGAAAACTCAACTTTATTGCATTGTCACCACACCAACTTGAATTTATCAGATTATCAGATGAAAATCAGCACATATTTGATAAACTTTGAGAAAATTTGTTGAAGCTGAGTCTATGGGCGACAATTTTTTTGGGTCTCCAACAATTTATTTCACCCATTGGAGTCTATTTTGCTCCTAATCACAATGTCGAGAAACATCTTCAGGGACATCTGCCATTGACTTGTACGTGACCTCGACAAGTTTTCCCCTTTAAAAACTCGACCAGAAAAATTTGAGGTTTAATAAATAGGCCCCTGAATAATGGCAATTAGGAAAGCTATTATTTAAATTAAAGAGTCATCCTCAACAGTTTTGGACATGCTTTAATACTTAAAGGATCTTTGTATCCATGAGAATCTAAGATTGAAACTTGGAAGTAAAAAAAAAATTGGATATTTTATATTGAAAAATGATCTTTACTTTTAAATCTTCTAGAGAAGAAGCTGTTAGATAAGCTTCCTTTTATTAACGACTTTCAGGATTAATTATCTTTGACACCAGTATATTACACAATATGTAAAAATAATTGACTTGTACTTTACAGGTCATTCACATTTTAGAAATTAAGGTTAGATGAGAGAATCGAGCATCTTTTCTTTGATGGCAATTCCAATTTCATTGTTATAGAAGCGCTATTACTGAGGCATGAATGATTTATCGTTATTCTATATTAATGTTTTCTGACTTTCTCTCAGTTACTTTGCTCAAACGACTCTTCTGTGATACTTGACCTATAACATTCCAGTACACCTGCAATGACCTGGTTGAAGTCAACAACTTTTTTTAAATGATTATAAAATTTAGTACTATACATTTTGGTAAATTCTGGAAAAACAATGTTTTGTTGTAAACTCTACAAACTGTACCCGAGAAATTTTCATTTATGGCATCAATGCATGGAACAAGTGGGGCTCATACTTGAGCCCTAATATCTACAGTATATTAATGTGGAACACACCCTGTTAATAACCAGTATTTATCTTAATCTGTTTCAACCAGATAATTGACTTGTGCTAATGGTCTGCAATTAAGTTGTGAGTCCACAATGCTGTAGGCTACATTTTGCCACCTTTGTTGTATACACTAACAAAGCTTTGTGAGTATGCTAAGTAGGCCAAATTGCTACTGTTTGTAAGGGCTAATTACCACAGTCAATATTGTGACAACTTGCCTACATAAACATTTTGAATTTGGCAGGGTTTCGGCTATCCATGTACTTTTCTTTCGTTTTAAAACAGCCAAAGATATATGAGATTCTGAACAGAATGCAGAAAACAAACATGTGCTTTCCTTTAAGAAACTGCTAAACAGTTTTGTAGTGTGTCTCTTGCTTTAAATAATATCCAAAAACCTCTAAAAATTTAATTTTTTCAGACAATAACTAGCGGAAAAAAAGTTTGAATGGCTAAAAAAGGTCCAGTAGGATCAGCTCAGCTCCAATCAACTTCTATAGGACCTTAATTGTTTTATGCCTTATTTGCCGAAGATTTGCAGTAGAGGCCTATTTATCACAGTCTCATTTTAGTGGTTTTACAGGTTTTTGAAACCATGACTAAACTCACTTTCTCTAAAATCATGAATGTCATGAAATTTATTAAAAGATTCAAATTTAAAAAGCACAAATGAAAAATAATGATTGATCCAAAAAAATATACCAATAGCTCTAAAACCTCTAAAATATTTTGGACAGTTTCTAGGAAAAAAAATTAGAAAACCTCTAAAACCCCAAATTGATCAAAAATTATCCAATAGGATCAGATCAGCTCCTGTTGATTTTTATAAGACCTCGACAAATTTTACCTGGCAAATTTTTTTTATGTTTTTCGTGGTTTTTACACTTAATAAATCTTGAAATTTTGGGGCCCTTTTAATAAACCTTGAATTTAGCTGGTCGAGTTTTAAAGGGGAAAACTCGAATTTTTTGAGCCATGTAGAAGTCAATGTCCCTGAAGTTGTTTCTTGACATCATGATCTGTGCTGGATAATCTGATAAAGTCAGGATTTTCATCTAATCTGATAAAGTCAAAAGAACAATGGGAAGGTAACCAGATAACAGCTCCCTAACACAAGATAACAGCTGCCTGGTAGATCTAAGAACAACACTCAATAGTAAAAACCCATGTCCCACTGAGACACATTCAGTTACATTGAGAAGGAAAAACAGAAGCCTGCCAGAAAGCATTTCTCTCCTAAAGTGCAGGCACAAGTCACATGACATGGGGCAGCTGGGAAATTGACAAAATGTCTAGCCCCATGTCAGATTTCACAATTGAATATAAAAAAAATCTGTTTGCTCTTTTGAGAAATGGATTTCAGTGCAGAATTCTGCTGGAGTAGCAATATTAACTGATGCGTTTTGAAAAAAAACATGTTTTCCGATGACAGGATCCCTTTAAGTCCGAATTTATCTCAATACTTTCTGCTACAAACTCTGAATAAATGTGCTCGGGTTTTTTTATGCTGATTTATTATTACATTTTCCTGAATATTCACTTTGCAGGAAAAAAAACAGGTTTTCATGATTTTTTCTGATTTTTCCATCCGATTTGCATTTTCACCCGAAAACTCAGAAAACTTTGGGGCATTGCACAAAGCCCAGTGCATATCAAAAAATCATTAGGACTTCTTCCATTGACTTATATACAACCTCGACAGGTCTGAGATTCTGGATTTTCAGATTCTGACTTTTCCATCCACAGGGTTTAATAAATTCAGAAAAAATTGTGATTTTTTTAAAAGTCCAATGCTATAAAAAAAATCACGTTTGTGATTTTTGTGTTTGGAGTTTAGTAAATAACCCTATTAGAGTTTCTCATGGTTTTAACACTTTATTAATCTCAAATTCGATTTTTAGAGAAACAGAAAAAAAACTATTTTTAGAGAAAAAAATTGATTTGAAATAAAAATCTTAATTGAAATGTTATTAAATAGGCCCCTTATGTGCCAGTCTTTGTTGTTCAGTGATAGTTGCACCAACCTGCCGTACTGTATGTGCCAGTTACAGTCCAGTTAAAATGTGTAGCATTTCAGAAATCTGATAATTGTCTTTTTCAATACTCATTTTCTACAAAGCTATCCTCAGTAAATGTGTATAGCTATGTTAATATAATTTTATTTATACAGATTATGATAAGATTATAATGAGAACACTTCATTTATAGCCCTGTTGTGCTGTCCACACCCACTATTTAATCACATTAGGCCTCTTGAGCCGTGGTTCCAAATTATAACACAATAGAAAGGTTGTGGGGGAAAAAAAAGGATGGAAGACAAGGTTTTATTATTTGTGGCTATGCACATGTCTTATTCATAGAGATATTAAATTGACCAGTTGTGGATTTTGGATCCAAACTGAAATATATTTTGAAGGCCTTTTGTTTGTGATGCCTCAATCATTCTCAGTTCCAATGTTATTCCTGGAGATGGTGCAGACAACACTCCCACCATTTCTCATAAATATCAGGTCAACAGATAGCTCCAGTTCATATCAATCAGCCTAAATGTGTAAATTAATAACTCACACTTATTTTTCCATCTAAACAAATGTTGTGAAGTTCTAATACTTTCATCAGATGCGACAATTAAATCCGTCTGAAGCTAGTTAGTGAAGGAACAACATTATCTCCTATGAGAGCTTGTTGAAATGTAGCCTCTTGCAGCCATCAAAAAACTCTTGTCTATAGAATAATGGAACTCAGTCATGTTGTGTTTAACAGTTAGGAACAGGACTTAAAGTCTTGAAACCAATTGTTTTGTGATGCTTATATGGATTCCTTGGATCCTGATAATTGGGATCTTAATAGTCGTTTGTACAGTGGGCACAGGCACTTGCATTAAGAGACCTTGTAGTAAGCAGTAAGTAGAGAACCGTGGCTCCTTTCCATGTCCATTTGTGCTAAGGCTTTTCCATTGACATAGCTGTTAAAAGCAGATTTCAATCCCACACACATCGGTCCTTGCTTTTGGAAATTTGCTAAGAAAAAAAAGTATTTGGCTTTTAAATTAGTACATTTGTTTGTGCATGTAGCCCTCGCTCTTAATGAAGTTGTTTTCCTGTAGGAGAGCAGGTCCTTAACCTGTGTCTTTTATAGGGGTCAAAATGTATTTGTAATTAGCTGTCTAGCTTCCACAAGGAGGACGTTGGAGCTGGAAAGTCTGGAGGAGCAAGTCAGTAGGAGGAAAAAGAAGGTTCCAGAAGCAAAGGGCTGAAAGTTTGCCCACAGAAATGACAGATTGGTACAGGGATGGAAATATTGCTCTCCTCCTGAGTAGTGATGAGCCAATCTGTCCCAAATCTGTTGTGAAATGGCGAAAAATTCACAAAATACCTTGAAATCAATGGGCATCAAAAGTTTGTTTACGAGCGTCAATTTTTTACATGTGTAACAATTTGGCAAGTTAATGGGCATTTTTTCTTGTGGCAACTTTTTTTGTCTCTACAACTTTTTGCATTAAAGTCAATGGGCTTTTTTTATGGCGACTTTTTTGTCCAAACACATTAAAGTTATGACTTTTTGACATTTTTTGTCTTGGTGACGTTTTTGTTGCGGCAAATCCATGGCTGGCAAAAAAATTATTTTATCACTACTCCTGAATTAGTTGACTACAAGTAGTCAGAGCTGTATGCATCCCACCCATCTGCCACCTTACTTGCATATCATTTAGACACAAGTTAGGGAGCGATGCCCAACAAGGACTTACCAACAGGGCTTGGCTTCACCTCCTAACCTGATTTTTGATCTGGTACCCAATGTAGAGAATCTCATTCCCTGGGGTGTAAGTGTTTGTTAAGTAAGCATTAGGAGGTGAACTCTGTGAGGCCGTTATTGCCACTAGAGACTGTATTTGCACTATTATTGTTCCATCCATAGGCATTTCCCAGATCCAGCCAGGTGAAGATACTGTTCCAACATGGAACGACTCATATTTGTCCTGTGTTAACAGGTGAGCTCCACATTAAAGGGCCTATATAATATGCTGTGTAAACAAATAGCAAACTTTTTCTTTATAAAATATGTTTTATTAAGTTCCAAGATTTGACCAGGAGAAAAATAGTTTCCATTACGTCTGATGTTCAGGATACGTTGGGTTCTACAGTACCTCAACACTACATTCTTCTCTAGTTCCTGCCCCAATCAAGATCTTTTATTTGCCTCCATACATCCGAATCAAGAAAATAGCTAAAATCTGAATTTCTCCTTTTTGTCTGAAGATATCATCTTAAAAAAGGAAAAGAAAAGGGAACGATATAATACACAAAATAAAAAAAAATGATAGCTTCGCCCTTTGTTAAAGTGATCTGATAAGTATCTTGAAATCAGCTTTGACTTATATCTGCTTTATATATATATATGCCAACTCCACTGTGATATTTATAAAGGCTAAATGTTAAAAACACAGTGGATGTGAGACCCCTAACATTTCTCATGTGACATTCTCTGACTGCGGACAGGAAAGTGAAGGCAAGACAATTAAATTTAGTACCTTCGCATGCACCTTAACTATATTTATTACAAAAAGAAAGTAGGAGAAAAAAAATCCAATCCATAGCAAACTGGTGTAGAAAGGATGTGTTTAAAATAAATTGCCAATATAATGTAAAACCATGTGAGATAAAAAGGTCAGAAACTGTTAGTTAAGGAGATATTTATTGTTGTCTTCAAGCATGAACGCTCGTCGCTACTGAAGCTCATTATTCTACATTCTTTATGGCTGGGAGAGAAAGGAAACATAAAGATTTTTGCATGCGATGGAAGTCTCGGGCCAAGAAACCATGGTTACTGATCTGCTTCAAGATTCAGTAGGATGTTCAGAATTCCAAACCAGGAAGGGCTTTTAAATAACACTGCCTGTAAATGATGGTTTTCCGTTAGCTGCCTTCTGTCATATTACAGGCGTTGGTAGATGAAAGATTGCTATCTATAGCTGTCCCATACAAAGCCCTTCACTTATTGATTCTAAAACCCATGAAGGTTCCATTTGCGTTACCCTTTATTTTCCTGTAGATGGCTGGTAAAAACAAACAAACAAACAATTTTAAAATTAGATGTAAAACTTAAATGTTTTATTTGTTTTTTCATTCAGTGCAATATTATATAAACATTACATAGATATATATATATACACAGGCATCACATCCATTATCTGGAAACCCGTTATCCCCCCATAGACTTCATTATATTCAAATCATTCAAATTTTAAAACATATTTTCTTTTTCTCTGTTATAATAAAACAGTAGCTTGTACTTGATTCCAACAAAGATATAATTAAACATTATTGGAGGCAAAACAATCCTACTGGGTTTATTTAATGTTTAAATATTTTTTTAGTAAAGTATAGAAATCCAAATTAGGGATAAAGAGCATATACAGGTATGGGATTCATTTTCCAGAGACCTGTAATTCAGACAGTTCCAAATTACAGAAAGGCCATCTCCCATAGATTTTATCCAAATATTACAAATTTTTAAAAATGATTTCCTTTTTCTCTGTAATAATAAAGCAGTAACTTGTACTTGATCCTGTCACGGTCGGCACCCTAAACCAGAACTAGTGCCAAGCTCCGTGGTCTCGGCTCGGCTTCACCAGTAGTGTGACCACCTTTGGCTTCGGGAGGAGCCCTCAGCGTACTCAGATGCCACCTGGACTTTTTGAGAGTTGCAAGCCGAGGAGTTCTGGCAAGCAAAGGGGCACAACAGTTGTTAAAGTCAGTTAGGCCGAAGGTCGTGGTACAATAGGATAAGACAGATTCGTGGTCAGACTGATAGCTAGAAGCTAGAATCGTCAGGCAGGCTGGGTCAAAAACTGGGTAATCAATCAGAAGGAGTGAGGCAGAATTGGAGTCAAATAACAGGCAGAGGTCAAACCAGAACGTCAATCAGGAGGGTAAAGCAGAATCAAGGTCGGTTTCAGGCAAGGGTCAGGTTCCAGAGATCAGAGTAGTCAAATAGCCAGGTAGGGTCAAACACAGGAATCAAAACAGACAAGAAGCTTTTCAGCACAAGGTACAAGGCACCAGGAACAAAACCTATCACGGGCAATCACTAAAGAAAAAATGTCCCTTTAAATACTATTTGAACTTCGCACCATTGCGCGCACTAGGAAGCCGGCAAGGAAGAAGCAGGACGGCGCGGCGGGCTTCCCCGCCGCACCACCACTAGACCACCAGGGTGAGGATTCGTAACAGATACCAACTAAGATATAATTAATCCTTATTGGATTGGAAAACCAGCCTATTGGATTTATTTAATGTTTACATAATTTTCTAATAGACTTAAAGGGATACTGTCATGGGAAAAAAATTTTTTTTTCAAAATGAATCAGTTAATAGTGCTACTCCAGCAGAATTCTGCACTGGAATCCATTTCTCAAAAGAGCAAACAGATTTTTTTATATTCAATTTTGAAATCTGACATGGGGCTAGACATTTTGTCAATTTCCCAGCTGCCCCTGGTCATGTGACTTGTGCCGGAGAAATGCTTTTTGGCAGGCTGCTGTTTTTCCTTCTCAATGTAACTGAATGTGTCTCAGTGGGACATGGGTTTTTACTATTGAGTGTTGTTCTTAGATCTACCAGGCAGCTGTTATCTTGTGTTAGGGAGCTGCTATCTGGTTACCTTCCCATTGTTCTTTTGTTTGGCTGCTGGGGGGGAAAAGGGAGGGGGTGATATCACTCCAACTTGCAGTACAGCAGTAAAGAGTGACTGAAGTTTATCAGAACACAAGTCACATGACTTGGGACAGCTGGGAAATTGACAATATGTCTAGCCCCATGTCAAATTTCAAAATTGAATATAAAAAAATCTGTTTGCTCTTTTGAGAAATGGATTTCAGTGCAGAATTCTGCTGGAGCAGCACTATTAACTGATTCATTTTGAAAAAAAATGTTTTTGCCATGACAGTATCCCTTTAAGATATGAAGATCCAAATTACGGAAAGATCCATTATCCGGAAAACACCAGGTCCTGAGCATTCTGGATAACAGATCCCGAAACTTTATTTTTGCTCAGAAAATGTCTGTTTTCTAGCAGGCAGCATCACAACATCTCCTTCTGTATGCTAAACCCTCCCACCCCAAACTGTGGCTTCACAGGGAGCTGTGGCTAATATAAACAGAGGTTATTCCACATGCTAGAAATATATATTTTTTAAAATGATGTTACGAAAAGCGAAGAAAAAACAAAACCATTAATAATGGGGCTAATTTTTTTATTCCCTAGATTTTATGTTGACTGGAGTTCCTTACATGGGAGTACACAGTAAGTAGTTAGAAGAAGATAGACCAGGTTTGACTTCTCATATATTGACATACATCTTGGAGAATAGCCAGCTGTGAAGTCCTATGGTTTTTGATAAAATTTAAATTTTCCAACATCCCATTTTTTCTGAACTGGCCTACCTGTGAAAGCTTTCATCAGTGTTCTGGTGGGGCATATGCTTGAGTTACAGACCCCTGACCTTTGTAAAAATAAAATATACCATGTCCATCCATCTATAACCTGTTAAGCAATTTTTTAATGTATCCATTGCTTGAGACTGCCATACTGGCCATGTTACTGCATTATATCTATATGCTGCTATTAATGAACATTTGTCCACCCACTTACTTGAGTTCAACGCCATTGGTTCTTAAGTGCCTCCCTAAATGCATGCATTCTGTTGAGGTGTTCCTATATGCTTCTATATGATCCAGACAACATCTTAAAGGACAAGGAAACCCTGTTAAATAAAATTAGCATAGCTATATTCTTTCCTTGCAGCACTCCAAAACATTTCAAAATGTTGGTGAGCAGTAACATAGTTAAAGGGATACTGTTGCAGGAAAACATGTTTTATTTTTCAAAACATACCAGTTAATAGTGCTTCTCCAGCAGAATTCTGCACTTAAATCAGATTTTATATTTAATTTTGTAATTTGGCATGGGGCTAGCCATATTGTCAGTTTCCCAGGAGCCCACAAGTCATGTGACTCATGCTCTGATAAACTTCAGTCACTCTTTACTGCTACACTGCAAGATGGAGTGAGAGTGATATAACCCCTTGGAATTAGACAACTTGTGAAACACCAAAAATCCTAGATACTTCCCAGTTAAGGAAACTCCCAACACACTGCTATTTAGGGGCACATTTACTAAGGGTTGACATGAATTCGAAGTGAATATTCAAATTGAAAAACTTCGAATTTCAAAGTAATTTTTGGGTACTTCGACCATCAAATAGGCCAATTTCGACTTTGATTCAAAGGGGTATATTTATCAAAGAGTGAAGTTAATAGTGAAGTTCCGCCACTAGAGTGAAATTCTGCCACTTTCCATTAATTTCTATGGGATTTTTAAAGGCGTATTTATCAAATGGTGAACTTTCACCCATTGATAAATATGCCTTTTAAAATCCCATAGAAATGAATTGTGAGCTGCGGAATTTCACTCTAGTGGCGGAACTTCACTCTTTGATAAATTTACCCCAAAGTGAAAATGCAACCAAAAATTAGACCATTGTAATCTAACCTTCAGCCAGTTCTCTATCCAATTACAATTGATCAGTCTCTTGTGAATTTCCCCTTTGCGTGAACCATGCATCATTTGTTGAATTAATAGAATTGGGACTATTTAGAAGGAAACTTTCCTTACTTGGCATGTAATTCATGTAGTAAGATGAAAAATAACAGTTCAGAATCATTCCTAGTAGGTTCTTGAACTAGCTGAAATAAAAAGTTGTCATTAAGCATATTTACAAAACCATTAGCTTTTTCTAACTTTTTCTAACTTCCTCATTACCCCAGTCAAGGCCTGGATCATTTAAGTCACCCATAATAATAACTATAAGTAAGAAGAGTGACTTACCAGAATTCAACATTCCCTCCCTCAGACCAAGACCATTATTCTGCGCACTAGTAAGTCCCTGGAAACTTGCGCATGCACTTGCAGTCAGCGATTCCACCTTCTATATAAGCATAGCCAATACAATTAATAATAGCATCAGGTTGTAAGAAATGGACCTAAAGTAAGCGATGTATTGGGGAAAAATGTTGGCAAATAGGGAGAGGAGAAGAAGCTCTAACAGATGGTGAATGGGTGCAAATGGGGGTTGCCTTGTCCTTTAAGGTTTTTTTTTGGAAGGGGGGTTTCTGGGCATATATGTTTGGTCCATGTCTATTACAGAGGCAAACTCTACCAATTGAGGCTGTGATTGATGGTCTAATCCAGCACTCTGCTTTAGTTGGTCACTCTGTCTACATCTTTTTAAGCCATTTAAGCTTACAGTCCAGCCCAACAATTAACATACCATCTGCTACCCTTTTTCCTTTAAGGCTTAAACTTCATCATCAGTAGTGATGGGCGAATTTATTCGCCAGGCGCAAATTCATGGCGATGCCAAAATTCGGCCCATCACTAATCATCAGTTTCATATTTAGTCCATCACACTGCTTAGTTCCTGCCCAGCTATCAAACTGGTGTAGTCATGTCTATAGTTTATGGTTATTTCCTAGGGGCCACACTCTCTAACAATTCAACTCGGAAAACTGTAACACGTTGGGATGGAAGGAGAGAACCTTTAATATATGAGCTGCTTTATCAACCAAAGCTATGGGCAATTGCAAACCTACAACACAAGACCAGTAACAACCTTCATGTTTTTTTAAGAAGAAATTATAGCAAAGTAAAGTGTTTTAGTATATTTTCTGGAAAGGAAGAAAAGCAGCCATTTGTTGAATATATTAGAAAAGTGATCCTTCTAAAAGGAAGGAAGGAAGGAAGGAAGGAAGGAAAAGGCTTCAGTGAAAATATTAGGATTTTTTTTTGTCCTTATGTTAAATGTACCAAAGGCTTTAAAATGGCCTTAGATCCTCCCTAATCAATAAAACAGACTTTGCAAAATGTACAAAATGTAAAGACATATAGGGGCCAATTTACTAAACCTCAAATTTATCTGGTTGAGTTTTGAGGGGAAAACTCAAATTTTTCAAGACAAAAAAAACAAAAATTTTTTTTGTGATTTCTTTTACCCCAAAGCTGCTAAAATCTGAATCCAAAAATACTCCATCTCAAACCTTTCAAGGTCATGTAGAAGTCAACAGTAGATTATCCATTGCATAATCTGAGCTGGACAATTCGATAAAGTCTAGTTTTCATGGATTATGGATAAATGAGTTCAGTTCTTGAATGGGAGTTTGGTTGACTTAAACTTGATAAACTCAGAGTTTTAGTAAATAAGCCCCATAATATTTGCTTAACACAATTACATTAACAAATAAATTATCTGCTTATATTTTAATGGAGTGACATCTGGCAGTGTATTATGTTTTTGCAATATTATTACAAAATAAATAAATAAAAATAAATCTAGGTTATCCTTAGTAGCATTTATGTCACATATGTTCCACGCGTCATTAACCACAGAATCCTGACAGCGAGGCAGAACCAGTATGGAAATTTAATGGCAGATTTTTCTATTAGTCGGTTCAACAATAAAACACCCCTGCCTCCAATTACTCTTTAATTGCTTAAATTGTAGTTCATTTTGTCTCTCTGTTAAGAAATTAGCTTTCCATCAATCAGCATTAAAATTCCTGAAAATTCCTCTTATAATACTTAATGACATTTTTTATTGGGGGGTAGAATAAAAAGTATTTCATATTTTGGATTCCATTCTTGTTTGAGCATAGGCACGTGCTTAAAATTAAAAAATAAATTAAATAAATGATAAATGCTACAATCTTTGAGGTCAAAACATATGACCAAAACCTTGCAATCAATTAATTATTTTGAGTCCTTGTTTTTGCATAGGACTACTAACTAAGCCTTGTGCCTCCTTTTCAGGGAGCATTTTAATTTTTTCTCCTGGTCTCAATCAATCTGTTATTCTTGGGTGAATTAAGTACAAGCCAAGTCACATCTATGGACATGGCAGTCACAAATTTCTTTGGAGGGTTCTTTCTGGTCATCAGACCTTCAATTTCTCCATATTGTTCTCAAGCTGTTGTTCAATTGCATGTTCCATTATCCCATTCATAGCTCATGGGGTTGGTGGTGGAAGTGGAAAGTTGATTCTTCCTGACATATATAAAATATTTTTAGCGATGGTATAAAATCAAGTATCATTCTTTACTATGTCTGAAATACCCTATTTAACATTGATTCCAAGAAAATTTTAAAATTGTAGGCCTAAGACGCTCACCTGGAATATTGGTAAATAGTAGGAGGATGGACAGATATTAAAAAAAGTGGAAACATTTTTTACCCAAAGGTGACTTTTCTAAAAAAAAAAAAAAAAAGCCATTTTTTTTAATATGATTTTTTTATGTGAATGCTAATAAATAGTAAATACTGTATCATATGATTAGGAGCATATCTAATTTTATTTATTTTTGAAACTTTTTAATTAGCAGATTTGAAAACTGTCAAACATATTTAAAAGCTGGAAAGAGTCAGAGGAAGAAGGCAAATTACTAAATAGCTATAAAAAATAAATGAAGACCAATTGAAACGTTGCTTCGATTTGGTCATTCTATGACAGTTACGTAAAGTAAACCACCCTTGATTTTCTCTCTGTTTCTGAAATATGTGCTCCCTTGACTCTGGACGTTATGTGACAAGAACTGTTGTGATCGTGTTCAGAAAGCAACTTAAAGATGGGAGAATCGGCACCCAGTGTTATCTGGTCAGTCTGTAGAATTCTGAATCATTTTTAGTTCAATTTCCAAATAAATAATGTATGAGAATGGAATTCCAATTACTGTAAAGCATATTTTATAGTCAGTGGAGATTTACAGTAAAAGCTTTCCAAGAGAATTTGGCTACAAAACAGCTTGCAAGGGTCTTAGCTTGAAACTGAGGCAGACATTGCTGTGTGTATGTGTGTGTATTTAAAATATTATCTATAATACAATGTATTTTCCAAAATAAATATTTTTATCTACATTGATAGTTCCTATTAAATACAATGCCCTCTCTTATATTTATCCATTTCTTGCACACAGATACACACACAGACTGGCAGAGCAGAAGCAGGAAAAATTTTTCATCAAATGAAATCTAGCAAGATTTAAGATACAATAGGGCAGGGGTGCCCAGGGCGTTGATTGTGGTCTACCAGTAGCTTGTGTTAATGTTCCTGATAGACTGTGGCCCGGTGTCACTGACTTGATGAGAAGAGGTATGAAGTAGATGAGCAGCATGGAGGGAGGAGCATGAGCGGCACGAAGGGAAGAGAGACGAGCGGCACAAAGGGAATTTAATAAAAGCTGCGGTTAACTAAGGGCACGAGCGGCGCATCTCTGCTATTTTATAGACGTAGGCGCACTGACGTGTGACGTCAGCGCGCAATGGCAAGAAGCCTTATGGGTATTTAAAGGGCCATTGTCTTCTTTGCCCGTGATAGGATCTTGTTTCCTGAGCCTTGTGCTATTTGATTCCTGTTTCTTGAACCTGTTTTGATTCCTGTTGTGACCCCTGCCTGGCTATTTGACAATCCTGACTTCTGAATCCTGACCCTTGCCTTTTATCCGACTCTGATCTTGCTTAACCCTTTGATTAACTACCTGGTTTGACACTTGCCTGCCTGACTACTTTTGATCTCTGCCTGCCCGACCCGGCCTGATCTGACTACTCTATTGCCTAACGCCTTGTTCTACGACCTTCTGCCCAATGACTCTCGCTAACAGTCGTGCCCCTCTGCCTATCCAGAACCTCTAGCTTTGCACCTCTCGTTTAAGTCCTGGTGGCATCCAAGTAGCTGAGGGCTCCTCCCGAGGCCAAAGGCGGTCACACTACAGGTGAAGCACTAGCCGAGGGTGCTTGCCATTTGTTCTGGTGTTGGGTGCCGACCGTGACAGGGAAGGGAGACGAGCAGCACAAATCGAAGGGAGACGAGAGGCAAAAAGGGAAGTGAGACAAACGGCACAAAGGAAAGGTAAGGGAGACGAGCGGCACAAAGGGAAGTGAGGGGAGACAAGCGGCACAAAGGGAAGGGAAAGCAGATGAGCGGCACAAAGGGAAGAGAGATGAGTTGCACAAAGGGAAGGGAATAAGACTAACGTCACAAAGGGAGGGTAGGGAGACAAGCAGCATGAAGGAAATCGAGGGAAGGCAGGGAGATGAGCAGCGCATCACAGCAGGGCGGTGAGACAAGAACAGCACAAAGGGAGAGTTGCAGGCATGGAGGGAAAGGACACAGGAGGGAAAGCTGCAGGCATGGAGGGAATCACAGGAGGGAAAGCTACGGGCATCAAGGGAAAAGGCACAGGAGGGAAAGGTGCAGGCACGGAGGGAAAGGTGCAGGCACGGAGGGAAAGGACACAGGAGGGAAAGCTGCAGGCATGGAGGGAAAGGACACAGGAGGGAAAGCTGCAGGCATTGAAGGAAAAGGACACAGGAGGTAGAGCTACAGGCATGGAGGGAGAGTTGCAGGCATGGAGGGGGAGGACATGGTAGGGAGGGGGAGGGAGGACGGGCTGTAGGCATGGACACGGAGGGGAAGGGAGAGCTGACAGCAGGGAGAGCTGAGAGCAGCAAGCATGGGGAAGGGAGTTTGTTCAAACTTTCATAACCTGACAAATTTTATAAAATAAACATGGTAATTAGGCGGTGTGGTAAAAAAATGGGCTTGGTCAAAGAAATCCGCTGTGCGTTATCAAGGTAGATCTCCTGATGGGGGCCAGGTGTCCAGAGTAGATCCCAGTGTAACAAAGTCTGGGAAATCCTGCAATAGGGCAATGAGTACCATGGGTTCCACAAGTGATAGAGAGAGCTGTTGTGGAATTTCAGAACCAGAGACTACTTGAGGTGAAAGAAAACATGAGCTCAGTGGATTTTGAACTCACGAAGAGTCAGAATCCCAAAAGGCACAAAATGATGCACCTCACAATGTTAGGCAAAAATGGGGTTAATCTTCATAGTGGGTAAAAAAATGACTTAACTACTGTATGGGCTTTTTAGCAAAGTCAACCCACCCCAAGAAAATTCATAAGGTGGCTAAAAATTTTTGAAAAAGGGGCAAAGACCATTCCACTGATTTCTGGTGGCACGGAGATAACTTTAAGGAACAGGAATGAGTCAACTCTTGTATATTTTTGCAATAGCCAGATATTCAACAGAGACACACATTATTTATGTCTGCACCGTTAAGGGGCAAGGGGTTTGGATACAAGTATGCTGTGTTGCGAGTTATGGAACCAACTTTTGAAGAAGTGGCAAGATGCAACGAAATGCGTATGCTTCATAAAGTACATATTGCTGCTTATCATGATTTTGTTTTCCGGACATTTTAAGGGCCTTGCAGAGTAATGGTTAGGAGGGTATCCCATCAATTTAGGTTTGTAACTTGCATGGATGATAACAATTATTTTGTCTAGACCTGTGAAAACATCTGTACTGGCATCAAAACTTTCTTAGAGGCCTTTTCACTAGTTAGTGAAAATAAAAGTTTTGGAGTCTTGATAGAAATTCCAGAGTTCCTTTAGTGAGATGTGCCAAAACACGCAACTGACAATGAATGATGGAAGGTAAGGCATTCCCTCAGAAAGAAAGTAAGAAAAATATACACAATGTACACAGGCTACATTGTGAGTAAAAAAATGTGTCCAACTTGTGTCCATATTTTTTACTTTGAACACTGCAACTGATTTGTTAATGACCCCTTTTGTCCGCATTTCCTTTTCTGACATCCTCACAAAACACTGTAAAATTACAGCAGTTTCAACTGAAAAACCTGAAATCATCCACACTCATTTAGACAGCAAGCCTTTGCAAGCAGGGATTCCACTCCATATGTGGCCCCTGTGGTGCAGAAAAATACTCTTATCTCTTACATTTTTATTGTGTAATACTTGGCTAATACTTGGCTTTCTGAATAGATGTTTATTCATTCCATGAAGTGAAAAGCTTGTACGTTGAGGACAGTATGCAATTATAGATATTTGTAAATAAATTCAACTGCTGTAAGTAATTAGCTTATGGGATCACTACCCAATTAGTTAATTACTACAACACCAAACAATGGGTATGTGCAGGGTACTCACTAACAAACTATGCAAACCTTGACTTATACTGCCTGTTACAGTATGTAGGAGTTAAGGTGGCCATAGACGTGCAGATATAATCATACAAATAATTGATTCATATGATTTTGGACCGTGTGTGGAGAGTCCCAACATTCTTTGTACCATGGATAGTCGTCATTTGGTCGATCGGATCGGAAAAGATTTCTGTCGGCAAACTATATTATCTCTGCATGTATTGCGAATCTTAGAGTTGTAGAAGTTTCAGGGTTAATTGTACATTGTAGCATTTGGTCTGGGCCAACAAAGAGGTTCTTTGGGGGTAGCTGATAAAGGATAACTAAAACATGATGTAGACCTGGTCCTTGATTCAAAGGACCTTAGAACTGCATCAAAAAGTGTCCCAGCCAAAATATATTGAAGTAAAGTAGATATCTAAAATTCGTCTTGATATGTATTCATTTGTTTAACACAGTAAACAGTTTTTTTTAAAGAGCAGGGAAAATTTGGATAGTTTTTCTTCCTTATATTTCCCAAAACCCATTCTCATAGGAAATAAAGACTTGTGGTAGCTCAGGAGCGAAGACATGTTTTCATTGAATCTTTCTTCAAAAATTCTGTTGAAATTCTTCAGAAATAGAATGAACTAATTTTTCTGTTTTGAAAGTTTATAAATGAGGTCCATAATGTTCAACGTATCTATATAAGAGACAGACAACATTTGATGGCTCACATTGCCCAACTAGGTCAGTTTATCTTTATTATTTTATAATAACAATTAGTATTTACCAGGATTGAACTGGATCATGTTTACTAGTAGAGGCCCAGCTCAAGGTACACAACTGGCACACTGAATGGCTTGCATGTATATTTTCTTGTCCCCTTTTTTTGAATTTGAGATTTTCGAGTGTTTAGAGTATTTTTGAGCTTGTAATGCAAGCATGTGAGGAGCTAATGAGAGAAGAGTTGAGGAGCAGGTCAGTAGAGGAGCGTAGTAAGCGGTTGAGGAGTATCTGGAGATGAGTTCAGTGATGTAGGGTGGGGCAGAGTTATGAACTGCTTTCATAAAGAGTTACAGCAGTCTAGAAACCATTAAGGTCTCCATCCTAAATTAAATTACAGAAACAAGAAGATTATCCTATGAGAAATATCTCTAATAGCTCAATCTCACTTGACTCATAATTATCAAACGCACTGTATTATGAAAAACATGACAGACTGAGCTGACTCTCTTCTCCTTTCACTTATGCCCTTTATCATATGTATTTGTTTGCTGACAAGGTCAAATGCATTTGAACCTGCAATCATCCTAATAATAGGATAATACTTTTTATGTTATCCAGCTGACATTGCATGAATTTTATTGGTCCTTGCTGCTCTATTTACATAGACATGTATCAGACTTTTTCTATTGAAATAAAGTTTGCCCCATTAAGATTTAAACATTCCTCAGGTTTACACACAGTTTCATTTTACCATATATTCAGCCAATGTGGAAAATGTTAAATCAGGTCACCAATTATCATAAGGTAATAAGTTACTGTCCAACAGAGAGTAGCACATCTACAAGACATTAGCTTTTTTCCTCTGTTTCTTATAATGACATCCTGGTCTAAACATTCCCACTTTCGGCAGAGCTAAAGCATTAATCAATGAACTAAATTTGTTTTCATATACAAGACAACTGGTTTGTAATTGGAATATGTGGTGTTGATGAGTTCCTATCGATCACTCTGCTTCTCAGTGGTTTAAGTGTAAGAGTGAAAGATTATCGGCCTTGCAGAAACCCCACACCGACTTACTTTGCATTCAGCTATTTCCATTCTGCTCTCATTGCAGGATCTCTGGAGCTAAATCTCTTCAGTGCAGGAACTTGCTCCAGAAAAATTTACAAGTAATTAGGCAGTAAGTCAAGCAGTAATGTTTTGGCCAGAGGGGATAGAAAGAAAGGATTTTCCTTATGTAAAAAAGCTTGATGGGGCACAGCAGGTTGAATCCTGTTGTCTGTGGCTGTGGCTGGAAGAACAAAAACAACAAAGGACAAAAGAATCATGTTGCATAAAGAGTTTCTGCCTATTATGTTAAAAAATGTAAAAGAATCAAAATATTGTGCTAATAAAATATAGGATGATAAAATACAAATAAGAATAATCAAAATTTACCTAACATTTTTTCCGTGTATCAATCTATCCGTCCATTTGAAATAATTTGAGCATATAGAAAATCATTTGCTTATATATATATATATATATATATATATATATATATATATATATATATATATATATATATATATATATATATATATATATAAATATGATAAATAAAATCTTTTTATGTGTAGATGATCATTTGCAAGATGTTTATTTAGATTTAAAAATGTGTTTTGCTCAAGATGTTACATTGCTGATAAATGACTCTAATTAAACAGGTTATTTTTAGAAAAAATCCAATTTGTTTAATTAATACTCAGCACAGTTATAAATGAGCACATGATATAGTACATAGCAAAAGCAAGAAAAAATTGGTTCAAAGTAAAATCTTTTCTCCACATGAAAACCGTCTCATTTTTAGTTGGGAGAAGTATGAAACCCCATCTAAATACATGTTTAATTTGCTTCTTTCGTGACTCTTTGGGGGTTATTTATTAATGATAAAAACTCAAAATATTCAAGTTTTTTACTATAAAATCCAAATTTTTAGTTAAAAAAACCCTTGATTTTTTCAATATTTATTATACCCCGAGGATGCAAAAAAGTCAGAATCTGAAAATACTCCATCTACAACCTACCGAGGTCCTGAAGAAGTCAATGGCAGAAGTCCTATTTGCAATTTGAAGATATTATGGTCTGCGCTGGGTTTCATACAAATAATCCGAACATTTCGGGCTTTTCCGTTGATTTCCTGAAAATGTTTGACTTTTCAAACTCGAAAATTTAGATTTTTCAATCAACAATCCGAAAAAGTTTTTTGTGCGACAATCCAAAAAAGTAATGGATTTTCTCAATCCAATTTCATGGTTTTTTAATGATCAAATAAGGGTAAATCATGGATTCTAGTTTGGTCAGACTTTTTTTATTTAAAACATCAGAAAAAAATCTTGGTAAATAATCCCCCAAATGTCCACATATTATTTTCAAAAACTTTACACTTTTTTTTAGCTAATAATAGTGTTCCTTACTCCATATCATGACTAACACAGATTGAGTCAAGGTTAAGTTTGCCCAATTACTCCCATGACCAAATTGGTGTTAGACAAGATTTGTGCTCTCTTCTTGCTACATTAAATGGTGGCAAATGATAAAATAGTTCAACATGCAAAATATTATCTAAAGTGTTGCCACTTCATTGCATTTTAGTAGGGAAGACAGAATTTTGGATGAGATATTAAAACAAATGTCAATGAGAATAGACAAGCAAGGGGCAATTCAGCAGCTTTGCAGGCAATGACATTACAATGTTCCAATTGAGCCATATTGTAGACCTTATTAAAATGTGTCTTGTCTTTGGTTTATTGCATACCCGGAACTAGCCATTCTCTTCTTACTGGACACCATTCTTCCAAATTGAGCACATACTGATCCTGAACATTGGTGTTTTGCCACATACATTGGGAAAGTATTGTGGATATTCAATAAGCATGTAGGATAAAGGGATAGAATATTGTTATAAACCTCAGCCAAGTGATGTGGGGGTGGTGGATGAGCTTTTTAGAAGGTTTGCAAGTTCAAGGAGAAGTTTTGTCCCTTAACATACTTAAGGCATAGAAGATGAATGGTGGGTCTGGGAGTGAGCAGAGAGCAATACCACCTGTGATATGTCCCTTACATTGTCATCTTTATAGATATACGATATTGGTGATTGACATTTTTTTTTTCTTTTAACAATTGTATCATTTTGCAGACCAAGTGCAGCTAACAAAGTAGAAGTTGTGTTTACAATCAGGGAATGTACTAGAAGACTGGATATCCGTAAGTACTAAAGTTAGCATTTGATCATTTAGCAACTAGGGATTTCTAATATGATGAATGCAAATGTGATTGTGTTCAGTTGGTGTATTATCTCATTAACCCCAATTCTCTTTATCTTTGGACATCACACAAAGTATACCAAAGGTAAGCGATGATTCCCATGAATAAAACACACTTGCTGACTGTGCAGTTTTATGAGAAAAAGTCCTTAGTGCTTGGGGAAAAAAAAAAATCAAAGAAAAGACATTTTGCTTCACTGCATTGTTCTGGTTTCCTGTAGAGTCTGAATAATGCATTTGTTTCAACAGAATCATATGTTTATATTCATACAAAAGATAATGCCTAATATATATATATATTATATAAGTGATGTACCCAAGACCATTAATATGTCCTAATATTGACAGGGTACAAATTACTTTTATCTCTGAAACTTTACAATATACTAGGATAAATGTATTGATGAATTACTAGCACGTCTGAAATCAGTGTAACTAATGGATATGTTCTCATAGGTCTCTTTAATCAAGAAACTTGGTGATGTGAGCTGTGAAAAATGAAGTAAGTTGGAGTTTTATACTATTGCTAAAGTCAGAGAGAGAATAAATTGCTACAGTGACTGCACAGAATGGTGCTGTTAAAGAAGCCATACAACATCCATGAGAATCTAGTTGAGAATAAATGGGGTTATTGCAATCATAGGAATGCACGCAACAATATGGCACCCCAAAACAAGTAGCAACACAAAACTGGCATAGAGTTCATTGCATAAGTGACTGTAACATACAGAATTACAGCAATACCATCAGTGGTTATTAATTAAGTGGGGGGGTTGGACAAACCATATCCTTATAAAAATGACTACTGGAAAAAAATCCTACTTAAGGATAAAAAAGTGGCCTATTGCTTTAAGCCCCTCTTTCCTCTTGATCAGCTTAGATGGGTTAAATATGTATCACTCCCCACCAGTTATAAATCATGGAAGTGTTGCTTCAAGGTTCCACTGGCACATTGTCAATGGAGTCTAAACTAAGGACATTTGGACACCCCATTAGAGACTAGATAGTTGTTATCAAGGTCATAATCCCCCAGTTTATAAATGGTGCAAGAGACCGAAACAATGTTTCTGTTAATACTAGATTTTTATTTATTTATATTCAACCAGCTGTCATCCCATATCCAAAATATTTGTAGTTCCCATCAAAGAAAAAAAAAAAACACAAACGGTTTATTGATTAATAATTCACATGCATTTATCAATAATTCACGTTTTCACATGTCGCAATTTGTATTAAAAAATCAGATCTAACCTTCAAGTGGAAAATAAAATATATTTTTGTCTTCTACCTGCAGGAACTTACCCTCATTACTACAAAAGTCCCACTACAACTGAATTATAAAGGGTGATTTATGGGAGCAGTGGTGGTGCAAAGCACAATTTTTGGACACAAATTACCATGATTTCTACTTAAAATGCAGCATTTTTTAGGGGCCTATTTACTAACATTTGGATTTACTTTTTTTCCCACGAATCATATTTTTTCAATAAAAATTCAATTTCTCAGAAAATACAATTTTTTTTCAAGTTTAAAAACTATGAAAAACTCTAATACAAAACCTCACCAAGCAAAAATAGAGGTTTCCTAGAAGTCAATGGGAGCAGCTCTGATTCTATTGGACACTTTTTTTAGCCATTCCGACTTGTGGAGACTCATTTATCAAAGGTCTAATTTTAGTGGTATTAGAGACGTTTGAAACCAGCTCTAGAAACCTGTTTCTCTAAAACCACATTTGCCATGAAAGCTATTCAAAGATCCGATTCTAAAAAGCACAAATAAAAAAACACTGCCTCATCCAAAGAAACCCCAAATATCGCTAAAACCTCTAAACATTGGAGTTTTTCCATACAATTACTAGCGAAAAAAATCCAAAAACCTTTAAAAGTCTAAATTGTTAAAAAAAAGGTCCAATTTAATTTGTGCAGCCAGAGTTTTTAGTGTTTTTTTTATACTTAATAAATCTTGTTTTTTTTCCAAAACATGTTTTAGAGAAAAAATACAATTTGTGTAAAAAAAGGTCCGAATTTTAGTAAAACAACCTCATAAAGGTTATTTAATTTTTTTTTTTTGCTAGTAATTTTTAGAAAAACATCAATTTATATAGGTTTTTGGATTTTTTGTACATCATTCACCTTTTTTTGCATTTGTGCTTTTTATATTCAGGTCTTTTAATAAATTACTTGGTATTCATGAGAAAATGAGTTTATTCATGGTTTCTAAAACCTGTAAAAGCACTAAAATGAGAATGTTGGTAAATTGACCACCTGGTGTTATTGTAACTGAAAGGTTGGTTCCAGGTTTCTCCAGTGTTTCCCAGCACCATAAGCACACGTGTGCATGAAGAGGCAAGATGAATGCAATAACTCCATCTACAGTATGTGGAAAACCCAACGAGCATCATTGCATGCACTTTACCGAGTGCTCAATTATAAAAACATTGAGTTAATTTATAGTTTTATTGGCTGCCCAACAAATATCTGAAATGCACCCATCCAGTGATGGGCCCAGCTTTCTTTTTTTTTTGTTTCATTCTTACAAAGAGAACAAGCTCCTGAGATAAAATATATCTGAGTGCAATATTATACTTTTATCCCTCTTGCAATAATAGACAGAAGAAAAAAAAGGGCCACCTGGTTCATTATATAGTGATTAAAGAAACATAAATATGGCAACAAATCTGCTACTGTTTTTGATTACTCATTTACATATGAAAGGAATTATCACTTTAATCAGTATAGTCTATTTTGTCACACATCTGTACTTTGATTACATATATTTGTTCTGTAGAAGGTATTTAAGATCAACACGTCTGCAGCTTCCCAAATTGACTGATGGTGGTTGACTACCTGTGAAGAGTAGTTATGTCCCCAGAGAAAGCAACCCCAACATTCCCTGTTACCCCTTAGTTGCAGTGATTTGTTAATAGAGTTCAGCAAATTTTTAAGCATGCATGGATATGCAGTGACATTACACATTTCGGCATCGGTAGATTGTTTTTTGAAACTGCAACTGCAAAAAAACCCCAATGCATTTGTTGTGAGAAAAACACCCATTGACTTTAATGCATTTGGACAAAAAGTCTCCAAGACAAAAAAGTCTCTAAGACTAAAGAGTTGTCAAGACAAAAAAAGAAAAAAATGCCTATAAAAATAGGCACGCAGTAAAAAAAAAAAAGGTCACTTATTGACTTCAATGCTTTTCGTGAATTTGTTGCCATTTTGAGAATATTTAACCATTTTTGCAAATTTTTTGGTGATGCAAAATAGGACATATTCGCTCACTAATACAAGCTCTTAGGGTCAATTGTATAAACATATTAGAGCTGATTGCATTGCGGCAATTGCATATATTTGTTGGTACAGGTATGAGACCTATGAACCTGGGGTTTTCCAGATAATGGATCTTTCCTTAATTTGGATCGTCATACCTTAAGGGGCAGATTTATCAAGGGTCTATGTGAATTCGAGGGAATTTTCGAAGTACAAAAATTTGAAATTCAAAGTAATTTTTTGGATAGTTCGACCATTTTTCGGTGAAAAATACTTTAACGACAACGAAATATTTAAATTCGATGGTCGAATTTCAAAGTATTTTACACTTCGAAATTCAACCCTTGATAAATCTGCCCTAAGTCTACTAGAAAATCATATAAACATTAAATAAACCCAATAGGCTCATTTGCTTCCAATTAGTATTAATTAAATCTTAGTTGGGATCAAGTACATGGTATTGTTTTATTATTACAGAGAAAAGGGAAATTATTTCTAAAAATGTGGATTATTCAATTATAATGGAGTCTATGGGAGACAGCCTTTCTGTAATTGGAAATTTTCTGGATAATAGGTTTCCGGATAACAGATGCCATACCTGTAGTAGACAAATCAAAAAGAACTGCTTATTGGTGGCCAATCCTTACTAGGTATCATATGCAAGGAGTAAAGATTTGGAAAATTATTTTCTGAATAGTTCCAACATGAAAATGAAATAACAATAAATAATTGTAAATAATAATAATTTTAATAATATTAATAAATTAGACCCTTTTTGTTTCAAAGGGTACCGTTTTTCCCTTTAAGTATATTAGCATTTATGTAATGTAAATTTCGACAGAACCCAAAAGCATCCAAGAGCCCTTAGTTACTATTGCTTTTATTAAAGATTTCAGTTTATTTAGAGACAACCTACGGTTCTGGTCACTAAGCCATGCAAAATACACTTTTTTTTATTTCTATTACTGTTGTTTTGAGATCAGATCAGAATTTCTTGTTTAAAACATGGGCAAGAAAACCTTGATGTTTTTGTGTATTAATGTCAATCAGTTTGTAGAACAAAAACAAATCCATCTTCTTTGCGGCTTGTGGAAAAACAACGTCAATCACAACTCTGAATCCAATAATCAGGCTGTAATTGCTATTCTCAGAAGATATAGTGTAACAAACAAAGTCTGACATTCATTTTGTTTCTAAAAAAAAAATGTTTTCATATTTGCTGTACTGTTTATTGTTAGCAAAACACTATAAAAAAAATCTGCCATTTACCCAAGAAATCCATTCCAGATGGGCTCTGGGGTGAAAGGTCCTCTTCTTTATACATTACAGGTCTGTAAAGGTGATTTATGATGCCACTTTAAGCCTGGTACTAACTTACTCATGACATGTCTCTTCCGAGACATTCACTTTCATGTAACATCACAATTTATCTGTACTATAACTGCTTCTGACCATACAAACTTAAGCAAGTCATTTCCCTCGCCATATCCTACCACACATTCTATTTATATACATCATGATGGTCCTGATTTTCATTAAAATGAATACTGCAACATTTGTTCTTGCAAGTTAAATTTGAGATGAAAAATCAGCAACATGTTTATGAACATTCATTTTGATATTCTGCCTTTTTTAACTATAAACATAACACAAATATATTTAGCCACAACAAATCAACTTAGATTCTGCCCAGATCCCAAGTTATCATTGGTTAAGGTCCATTCTAGGAATTTACCTATAATTTGTTTTATTTTTAATTTGGATCTTTAATGCCATCATTTTATAGTAAAGATCAAACCAACAAACATTAGATTTTTTTTATTGGGCTCTAGGGCTGCAAGTTGCCTAGATAAATTGCAAATCTTAATGTTTTAAAGGTCTCATAAGCAGGATATACTCTCTAAGGGGCCTATTTACTAACATTCGTATTTCTTTTTTTTTTTCCTGAATCAAATTTTTCTTTTAAAATTTGTTTTTTTAATTGTCTTAAAATCTAAAAATTCAAGATTTATAAAGTCTAAAAACCATGAAATTCTGCAACAAAACTTTGCCAAGTAAACGCATAAAGGTCCCATAAAAGTCAAGGGGACTGTTCTGATCCTATTGGACTTTTCTGATTCTGATTTTTTTTCTTCAAGTAATTGTATGAAAAACTTGTGGTTTTCAGCTTTTTTTTCAGATCATTCAGCTTTTTTTTTTATAGTTTGTACTTGTTATAGTCAGATCTTTTAATACATGACATGGCATTCGTGGTTGAAAAAAAATATTCATGATTTCAAAAACCAATAAAATAAGAATGTTGATAAATGAACCTCCAAACTTCTACAGTATTCATTGGGCATTTATGAAAACAATCTCTATAGTTAGGGGCCGATGCATCAAGGGTCGAATATCGAGGGTTAATTAACCCTCGATATTCGACTGGGGAATGAAAATCCTTCGACTTCGAATATCGAAGTCGAAGGATTTTGCGCAAAAAGTTCGCTCGAACTATCGAAGGAATAATCCATCGATCGTTGGATTAAATCCTTCAATCGAACGATTCAAAGGATTTTAATTCAACGATTGAAGGATTATCCTTCGACTAAAAAAAATTTAGCCAAGCCCACTGGGACCTTCCCCATAGGCTAACATTGTGTTCTTTAGCTTTTAGGTGGCGAACTAGGGGGTTAAAGTTTTTTCTTAAAGAGACAGTACTTCGACTATCAAATGGTTGAATAGTCAAACGATTTTTAGTTTGAATCCTTCGATTCGAAGGTCGAAGTAGCCCATTCGATGGTCGAAGTAGCCCAAAAAACACTTTGAAATTCGAAGTTTTTTTACTTGAATCCTTCACTCGAGCTTGGTGAATTGGCCCCTAAGTGTCCAGTGTTCACTGTAGTTTCCTACTACTTCAACAAAAACTATTTACTGATAGTAACACTAACTAACACTGTTCTTTATCATGTTCTTACTACTATCACATCACAATGATGTATAGGAAGTAGACATACTGTATAGGAATAGCTTTTCAATTTCTGTCTGAAAAAAAGCAATGTAAAACCCTACCATATTTATAAAGGCTATATGACTAGGGATGGAGCTCTTTTTTCACCTGATACAGATCAAGTAACAAACATTTTCACAAATCTGTACTAGAATTTCTCCATGTGTTTTGTTTCTCTGTGAAAAAAATGTGGTTATGTTGGTTGACTCCAATGCATTTGACACAGTAAAAGCACAATAACATCCATTAATACATTAAGGGGTCAATTTATTAAACCACGGTTTTCCTGGTCAGGCTTTTTGACACCAAAAATCCGAAAATGTTACAGGAAAAAAAAAGCTCATCTTTTCTGGGATTTATTATGCAACATTACTGTGACAATTCCAAATCCAAAAATAGTCCAGAAAAAAAAACCTGTCAAAATCATGTAGAAGTCAATGACAGATGTCCCTTTTACAACTGGAAGATCTTTCTTTGATTCGTGGTTTTAGAGGTTTTGGGTTTTTTAACTATGGCTTTTGTGCAAAAATATGAAAACATTTTCGTTATGGTGTGACAAATAAAAAAATTGTGTTTTTTCACGACTTTTCTGTGACTTTTCGCCTTTCTGCTTTTTCAGTTTGGATCTTTTAATACATTTCATGACATTTGTGGTGAGTTTAGTCATGGTTTCATAAACCTCTAAAACCATAAAAAAGAGGCTCCAGTTGACTACAATGCATTTAGCAGAAGAAAAAGCACTATCTCCATTGAATTTGGTGCCATAAAAAACATGAAGAAAAAAATTCCACTGACTCCAATAATTTTGTGAAAATTTGCCATTTTGCATTTTTTTTCTGGGATTTTGCTAGATTTTTTTTATAAAAGTGAAATGGGTAATGTAACTTCTTAACTGTTTGGTAAAATGGATGATACAATATAATAGTTGCTGTATGCTTTTATATTAGTTTGTTTATGGCAAATTGTACAGTGCAGATAATGCTACTCAGGGAAATAACTGACAGTTACTCACAGATCCAGAATACTGTGACTCTGATGAAAAAATTCACTTTCTATTCAGAGTGGACTTCAAGTTCATCTCATTTCGCAGAAAGGCTAAGGTTTTATCTCCCACTATGTTGTGTAGGATTATTATTAGTGGGAAATCAAAATACAACAGAATACATAGATATAAGCTTGTTTATAGTTATTCTGAATCTTTGGCTGCCCTTTCAGAATGCAAACATGAACACTATAATGGATAACATATTCTTTATTATGGTGAGCTTTTGAAAGAAGTCAAAGTAAAGTCCTACAGCTTTCATAGTCTGTCTTTTCTATATTTGTACTCAACCAGTTGGGAGTTGACTCCAGTTCTTTGAGCTTAGATTCATGTTGCATTATCTTTAGATGTTTTCTAAGCCTCTGACTGGCACACGTTGGGGTGCCATCTTGTCTGGGTTCTGTGTAAGAAATATGTCAATATGGAGGTTAATCTCTGGTGGGAAGCTTGTGTCTTCAAGTCTTCTTACAGAAATTCAATATCATATTGTTTGACCTGAATATTAAGTAGCAGAACACAGACCTTCTCTTTTTCTCCAGTGATTTGCAGAGATTCAACAGATTTTCGTGTTGACTTTTTTTTAAATGTAATTATTATTGTTGCTTTGTTGCTTTATATTGAATTGATTTGTAATTGAGACATGGGATTTCATGCCTGCCAATATTTATAACATATTTATTCATACTTAAAAAAAAAAAGTTGTGTTATACCCATTGGCGCACCAAATAATTCCTGTTTAGGTTATCATTGATCCAGAGGAGGAAAAAACATGTGAAAACGTTATCCAATATTTCCTAAGGCAGTATACATGCAAATATATTTATTGGAGTTCTGTGAATAAAACAGTTGTGTATTTTTACTATATGGACTCTACCCTGACCATAATGGGGCAGTATATGTTAGTTCCTACGCTTGTTGCATGATATCTTATATTTTTAAATGTTCACATCTAACCATTTCTCAAACCACAAATATATTTTACCTTACCTGAAACTCATTAACAGACCATGCGCCACCCTCAAAGGAACAGAGAAAATAAAATCAGGCAACAAAGTTCAATCAACAGTTTTGTCTGAAATGCTTGAAGACAGTATATTTATGAAAACACTTGAATCAGAAAAATGTGATCATGTTAATTTACAAAAAATCGTGTTCACCACAATAATCACATACTTTCACTTATTTAAATGTCACACAAATATTTATAAAATACATTGACCATTGAGAATCAACCACTTAATAGAAGCTCATCAGATTTCAAATTTTAATTTTCAGATTTTTTTCAGCTGACAAATCTTGAAAATTAAGTTAGAAAACTAACATTTGAAAATATTTAAAACATTTTTGCAAAGTCATATATTTATATACCTATTCGAATGTGTGCATTAAAGAAAAAAAAAACTGGAAAACTCACCAAACTGTGACCTTATTTATGGGAAAACCTGATTCTCAAAAACTTGATTAACTTAAAACATGAAATAAAAACTGAAATAAATAAATCATTATTCTCAATAAATGTAATAACTTTAAAAAAACTCCAAAAACGATTTTGCCTAGGGAAGCTTCCATTGACCTCCACATGAACTCAGCAGCTTTTAGATGACACATTTTTACATTCCAGTTTTCCAAGTACTTGATCTCAAAAATTAAAATTTTGATAAAACCAATTCCATTTCATGAGTTTTATTGCAAAAAATTTGAATTCAAGTGTTGACTAATGTTCTACTTAGCTTTCTTTCAAAAGTAGTAAATTTTCATTTTTAAGTGTGTTAAATGTGTTACCTGTTTTGTTTTATGCTGTGTAATATTTTCTTGTGTAGTCTACTGGTTAAAAATATCTTGGATTTTTACCCACAGGTTATATTTTGATGGCATTATACACTTGTGTATACACTTATGGTAGCTGATACTGTTACCTGGTTACCTAGGGGCAGATTTATCAAGGGTCGAATTTCAAAGCACAAAATAGTCGGAAATTCGACCATCGAATAGAATCCTCCGACATTCAAATTCAAAGTCGGAGGACCTTCCCCATAGGGAAGTTGGGGACCTTCCCCATAGGCTAACATGGACTTTCGGTGACGAACTAGGGGGTCGAAGTTTTTTCTTAAAGAGACAGTACTTCGACTATCGAATAGTCAAATAGTCGAACGATTTTTAGTTCGAATCATTCGATTCGAAGACGAAGTCCTAGTCGATGGTCAAAGTAGCCAAAAAAATACTTCGAAATTCAGAGTATTTTTTATTCTATTCCTTCACTCGAATTTAGTGAATGGGCCCCTTAGCATCCAATTTATTAAGCAAAGAATTATTATTAAAGAGTTATTACTTTGATGTTTGCTAAATACAACCTCAATTAAATATAGGTTATACTAAAACCAAACCCCAGAGGAGTCTTTAATGACGAAATGCATGCGCTTGATAATCTCACATGATTGTTCCCTTGGTGAATGCATATTTGAAATAACTTTGAACATATTGTGGAGCTGTGTTTCAAAGATTTCAACTATTATTGTGAAGTTTCTGTTTGGGGACACCTGGCAAAAACACATATTTCCTTGGGCTGAGACCTAGTGGGCAGATTCACTAAAGGGTGAATTGTCACCAGCGACCGCTTTGCACACATCGCACCACATCACCAGGTGCAAATTCTCTACCACAACGCTAATTCACTAATATGCAAAGTTGCGCCCTGGCACCAAACATTGGTGACTTTTCGCTAGCGTAACTTAAACAGTGTGAGCATTTCATAGCAAAGATGCACTAATGTTCATTTGTGCCTAGTGAAAATTCATTAATGATCTTGCGTTTGGGTCAATTTGCAATAGGTGGGTAATTTATTATTATAAATATTGGTGCAAGTGCTTGAAGTTACCACTTTTTCTTATACATGTCCAGGGAACCTTAATAAAGACAAGAGAGTTAATATAATGCCCTACACATGAGCCCACTGTAAAATAAATGTTCCATATGTTATGAAATGTCTGTAGAAAACCGGTAACCCCAAAAAAGTCAGCCAAAAAAAGTTCAAGTCAGGACTTTTGCAGGCAATTCCGCTTTAATAAAGGTTGATGAAGATCTAGCAGCTTTATAGCACTTCGCCAGAGCAAAAGTTGCCTGGTGTTAGAGTCCGAATGGCCGCTAGCTACGCCCCCATGGAATTGGTGATGTCCCTGCGGGTGGCAACGATGGCGAAAAGTCACTAGCGTTAGACACTTTGCTCTTAAGTAAATCTGCCCCTTAGACTTTCATACCACCAGTGA
The DNA here is from genome assembly GCF_017654675.1 of Xenopus laevis. Lineage (NCBI taxonomy): Eukaryota > Metazoa > Chordata > Amphibia > Anura > Pipidae > Xenopus > Xenopus laevis. Next base: position 156,229,063 of record NC_054381.1, read on the forward strand.
TGAGTGAATCTGTTCTTTCACTTCGGTGCAAAATTTGCGAAACTTCAAAACGATTTGTGAAATGGAGAAAAATCTGCGAAACGCATTGAAGTCAATGGGCATCACATTTTTTTTTCACATGCAACAATTTTTTTTCTGCTCCAAATGCATTAAAGTCAATGGCCGTTTTTTTCTTATGGTGACTTTTTTCGTCTTGGCGAAATTTTAATGCCTGCGACTTTTTATGTCTCTGAATTTTTCCGCTTCAAATTTTTGCCACAGTTTTGCATTAAAATTTGCAGATGGCCAAATGCGGAATTTCGCTGTGAATCCATGGCTGTTGAAAAAAAAAATTGCTCCTCACTACATACCACTGCTTATGTGAGATTCTTTCTCGGCAAACTAAGTGTTAAACTCTGCTATAGTAGAACTAGTCACATGATTTGTGTTTTCACATGTTATCTGTTGTCTGACAGTACATTCTCTGTCTTTGCCTCAAATTCTTCAGTGTTGAACTAATCCCTGGCCATCTTAACATATAGATTTTTCAACAACTGTAAAAGCCAGAGGCAATTTTTTCCCTTCTGGACAATCTGAATGTTTTTTTATAGAGAAAGTATATTCGAAAAAATTGCTTCTATACAATCCTCCAAGCCACTGCAGTCTGAATAAGAATCTCTTTTGGACATTTAAAAATCAGTGTTCCATCATAAAAAGAGTGAATAAAATGTGCAAAGGCATCAAATGGTAATAGCTCAATCATTCAACACATTCTGAGAATTATTTTGACAATAACAATAAACATACAGTACTCCTAAGAAAGGAGTATACAAGTATGGGACCTGTAATCCAGAATTCTCAGGCCTGGGGTTCTACGTAAAGTGGATCTTTCTACAAAATGTACTAAAAAAAATTAAACATTAAATAAACCCAATAGATTTTTCCTTCAATAAATATTAATTATATCTCAGCTGGGATCAAATATAAGGTACCATTTTTATTAAATTTAAAAAATCTTTTAAAAAAAGATAATTATTGATTAAAAAGTCAGTTTATGGCAAATGGGCTTTGTAATTTGGAACTTTATGTATAACGGGTTTCCAGATTCCATACTTGTATTGCAAATCATTTTTAATAGCTGGCCTTAAGGTTCATACAAAACATCAAGAATCTAAAGACTGTCACTGGGGCTGGAAATTAATTAAATTACTGTAAATTATCTGTAACAACTTACCCCGGTAGGGTTTGTGGGGGTCGGCGGGGACGCCCACCACACTCCAAGCGAGGACGCCCACTTTGATCTTCTGCGCTGTTCCTAGGGTGCGCGCGGCATGTCTTCTTGCGTCTTAAAGGCGCAGGCGCGCTGACTACGTTTATTCTCTGCCTGCCTCGACCCGGCCTGATCTGACTACTCTATTGCCTAACGCCTTGTACTACGACCTTCTGTCTAAAGACTTTGCTCTACAGTCGTGCCCCTCATACAGAACCCTCATCTTGCACCTCTCGTTCAAGTCCAGGTGGCATCCAAGTAAGCCGAGGGCTCCTCCAGAGGCCCAAAGGCGGTCACACTACTGGTGAAGCACGAGCCAAGACCAGGGTGCCTGGTGTTTCTTCTGGTGTTGGTTGCCGACCGTTACATTATCTCTGTCGAACTTCTGGTTACTTCAGGGTACTGTGTATCTTAGGTGGTATTGATCTGTTGGTCATTTTAAGCAACATGGCAAACAAAAGACCCATCCTAACTTTAGTCTGTACTCTTTTTACAGTAAAATCTGTGGGGGTTATTTCAAATATATATCAAAATTGCAATTTTTCTCATGTTTTTCCAAAACTAATTTTTATTAGTTTTAACAGAAATAAAAATAAATGACAAGGTACATGTATAAACATTGGATACAATGTACAAATGTTTATAATAACTCAAGTAATTGCAAGGTTTCACACAATTTCAAAGTCAATCCTTACAGTCTAATTGCTATACTATATCATCAGCTAACTGAACATTGTCATCAGAATTATTACATATCCTATTCAACCAATATTATATTTTTCTCATGTTTTAAAAATGCAACCTTTTTGGATAGCCATACGAAAACTGCCACTTTTTCCTATTGTCGTGTGAAAAATCCCAATTTTTCAGCTTTGACATGCAAAAAGTCCACATTTTTTTTGAAATTGTCGGAAAAAGCCAGAAATGTTTGGATTATTGTATGAAAACCAACGCAGAACATAATATCTTCGAATTGCAAAGAGAGCCTCTGCCATTGACTTCTACAGGACCTCAACAGGTTGAAGAGGGAGTATTTTCAGATTCTGTATTTTTGCATCCTTTGGGTATAATAAATCTTGAAAAATTTTAGGTTTTTTTGATTCTTTTGAGTTTTTAGCATTCAACCCCCTTTGTTCTGCTGTGCCTGTATGTATGTACAGCCATATCTTTGAAAACATTGCCTCTGCATTCCCTGTGCTTTGTCCAGTAATTAGATCAGTTATCAAATGATCTCATCAATCAGCCTCACCATATGGCTCTGTGGACACAAGCAAGATTATGAATGTAGCTTTCATCATGATTACATTCACAATTGGGAGTGAAAAGGTTGATCTAAATTTAAACAGTTCTTTTTTCATTTATTGTGTGATTTTCATTGTACATGAACAGCATACTCCTGACGCTATTAATTAGCATTATTGCTAGAGATTGCAGCTGCTGGATATGTAAAGATTGACACGGTCAATTCAACTGGAAAATGTATAAATTACATTTTGTATAGCCTAGAATTAATCAGGGGTCTATTCAGATTACTAAGTGAAGATTCAGATAAAAATGGACAGCGTTAATCTTTTAAAACTAGGTTGTTGTAAAATAGTGAGTGATTAAGAAATAGGAACCATTTCTTATTACCACACCCAACAGATGCCATAAATTACTAGCATTTGAAACGTTTGATACCTCCCAAATTGCCCTTTAGTCCATCCGTATAGTTCTTGATAGTGATGGGCGAATTTATTCGCCAGGCGCGAATTCGAGGCGAATTTGCGCGATTCTCCGCCAGCGAATAAATTCGCGGAAAGCCCGCGAAAATTTGCAGCAAAAATTTGCCGGCGTAAAAAAAAATTTTTCCTAAAAAACGGCGTCGTTTCGCAAATTTTTCGCCGTTTTGCGTATTTCGCTCGAAATTCATGAATTTTTCGGCAAAGCGAAACGGCGCAAATTCGCCCATCACTAGTTCTTGATAGTCTGCTTTGCCAATCAGAATATTGCCAGGAGATACCTCAGGAGTGAGGCTGTCAGGTAGGAGCCTATGTGTTGTGTAACCCAGGTTATACATGTTATTAGTTTAATAAAAATGATAAGCATTGTTATTGAGATATAGTTTAAATTAATGATAAACAAGTGAACAAACAGCAGATACAATACAAGTCTAATAGCACTCCTGTGGATAAGGCAGGTGGCAACAGTCCTTTTAAAGGCAAGGGGTCAAGGCAGGCAGCAAACCTGAGCAAGGCCATGAATCAGGCAGTAGTCGAGGCAGGTGTCAAATAAGAGTAAAGTCTGTGGAGCAGGCTGAGGTCAAACCAAGGATTCAAATAATCAAGTGTAGGGATGTGAAAATTTAGCCACCCTTACACATTACTGACCGGCACATCTCCAGTAATTCAGACGCCTAAGTGGGTCCTGATGGGGACCTTGTGCTTATGTAACACCTATAGTTCTCACAGTGTACACCAGATGGCACTGTGTCAGAGTATAAAGGTCTTGGAAACCATGAGGTCTGGGTCCATTGCTTTAGCCCAACCAAGCAGGCTGGAAGTTGACCCTAGGCACATTGGCCCTAGTAATTAGATAGCATACATAGACTGCCACTGAAAGAGATCCTGAAAACTGGGCAATACCCCTCACATGCTGCAACTCTTTCTGCTGTATATTCCCTGGCCTGCAGGGATTCAGCCTATACTGGCACTGTGAGTATATCCTACCTTTAAACCTTTATGCTGTCTGATTGTTCTAAGCTCCATTGTGGAAATGTGCTATGTTAAATAAAGACAGTTCATTGTTTAAGTATTAAAGAATTACTGGCACCTGGTTATAGTTGCACTACACCCTGCCTCCACCCCGCTGCGAGGGCTTACCCCTGAGAGAGAGGGCCTCATTTGTGGCATTATTCCCACACTTGAAGTAGCTAGAACTGACTAAAGTAAAGTCAGTTTACTAAAGCTCTACACAAGAATAAGGATATAGGCTAGCCAGGAATGCAGGCACAGAAATGAATCAGAAACAAGAGAGGAGGGATCACAAAACAAAGTTCAAGGCAAAAACAAAACAACAAAAAGGTGGTATAAAGGTGATACATTTATTGGCTAACTAATATAATCATAGCTAGCATTCAGAACATGTTAGTTCCTTTTTCAAGCTGAATATATAGAAAGTGTGGTGTTCTCTAAATACTGTATATATATATATATATATATATATATATATATATATATATATATATATATTCAACTCATACATCAAATAAACAACAAAAAAGAATGTCCATCTCTGTGTGATGTGTTAGCAAAGTCATATACACTGGGACATAAAAGGGACAAACAGATAAGGTACAAGATAATGTGGATAAAAGTAGTTGAATATAAATCAGGGCTAAATGAATGGAGTGTGAAAGAAAAGGAAATCCCCATGAGCAGTTAGTCTAGTGTTTGTGTTTCTGACTTGGTGCAGACAGTTCTTAATCCACATAATTAACCATAAATCCAAAGCTCAGGTTCCGTCCCTTCTCCAGAGAGTTGAAAGTTTTCATTAATTTGTATTCCCATACTTTCCTTTTGTTTTCTGTTTCAAAATTCCCCTTAAGCACCAAACTTCTTAAATCATTTATAGAGTGGTGAGGTCTGTTGAAATGTCTTTTTACTAGTTATGGTGAAGCAGTGGTGTGTATTTCTCTTTCTCAGACTTTGACCAGTTTCTCCTTTATACAGTCCTTGTGTTTGGCATCTGGTGCTTTGTATTAAGTACACCACATTGGAAGAAGACAGTTCTACTGGCCATGGATGCTGTATTCCTCTAATGTGTCTGGAATGTTAGCCCCTGTTAATGAGATCTGCTTTGAGTGTTTTTAGGTGGTGATTCCTTTAATTGGTGTCAGAGCATATACAATTATATCGTAAAGCCTGTCTGTAGATGATGGAGCATTTTGTGTTCAATAAGCCAGCAAAGAGGCAGAAGTAAAGGCTGACTTAAATATGCCCCATATAATGTAATGTAGACTGGAGGAGAGACACATGTAAACTGCTACACTGCTAGTTGATCACAAAGATATGGGGACTAGTCATGGGCAAATTTGCCCCATTTCTGCAAAATTAATTGAAGTCTATGGGCGACAATTTGGCAGGACTTGGTTAAAATCTTACTCATCACTAATAGGGGCTTCTCTGAACAAAAAAACAGTATAAAAGTATAGAGAGCTACCAGGGAAGGTGGAAGGGAGTTAAGAGTGAAACCCCAGATGGGTGCAGGATTTAGCAAGTGGTCAACTATATCCTGTCATTGGTCTTTCTAGGAGAGACAGTTAGGCTCAGGACTGTTTAGCTGAGCAGTTTTTTGGGCTCCAACGAGGAGTGTTAGAGGGGCTAGGTTCCCAGTGGCATTGTTGCCCAGAGAGGGAATCATTGTGTTGGGTTCCACTCAAAGAGGAGTCTGGGTGAACTGAATGATATTCCTTTTTACGTGTCCTATAAAGGGGGATGTTCTGTTCACAGTGCTGTTCATGAGTATATCTATGGTTGTTCAATAATTGCAACCTGTGTTATCTCAGTGATCTCCTTTGCAGGTTGTTCTCAGAAACAAAAGTTCTGGTTCAATTATGAGAACCTCTCACCATTGCGAGGTCCCACACCTGAGTGTATTGAGTCTCATCCAGGGCAAACATATGGTAAAGCTCATAGTAAAGGTGTGCCTCTTATTTACTACAGCCTTACACAAGTTAAAAAAAGGCACTTGAAATGAAGTAAAATGTAATACCTATAAAACCTATAAATGAATAGCAAATACATATGGGGCAATATCAACATTGATCCCAAAGCAGTCCAATAAATAAGGCTTGTCTAGCAGAGATCTTTGCCTAGTGATTTAATCAACCAAACGTAAAAACAATAGTTTGATCAAACAGTACAGAACTGTGAAACCATAAACCACTTTCAGATGCCATCTGATTGGTTCTTCAGAGTACTTGTGGGACAAGGACAAGATGTTTACATAATCATATTTCACTTCACTTATGGTGTAGTTTTTATTTCTAAGTTACACTCTTTACATTGCAAATAATTCACTCTGCCATATAAAATTTTACTCATGAACCAGCAAGAGTTTTTTTTAGTTGTAATATTGGTGTGTAGGCAACCATCTCATGTAATGGTGTCCAATCCTGTGCTTTCATAAAGAGCAAACACTTCATGATGGAACTGCTTTCAGGTAAGCTATTGTTTCTCCTACTCAATGTAACTGAAGGAGTTACAGTGGGACTTGAATTTTTACTCTTGAGTGTTATTCTCATATCTGCCAGGGAGCTGTTATCTTGTGTCAGGGAGATGTTATCACGTTCTGGCTGCTGGGTGAAAGGGAGGTGGGTGAAATCACTCAGACTTGCAGTGTAGCAGTAACTTAAGTTTATCAGAGCACAAGTCACATGACTGAGGGCCCCTGGGAAACCAAAAACATGTCTAGCCTAGTGTTAGATTTCAAAATTAAATATAAAAAAAATCTGTTTGCTCTTTCAAAAAATGGATTTCAGTGCAGAATCTGCTGGAGCAGCACTATTAACTATTTCCCATGACAGAATCCCTTTAAGACAGCAATAAAAACAAAGAGGAGGATTCATTATATCACATATCTACATATATTACTAATTACTTTAAAAATTAAATAATTTTGTACCCAAAACCATTCTCTTTACATCGCACAAATAAAAATAGCCCATTTTGATGACAAAATCCTTTTCATCTTTACTTTTATCTACACAGAGAAAGAAATGCACCGACCAGAGAAGCCAAACAAAAAGTGAGATTTAGTTAAAAAATCATTCACAAGGCATTGATAGCTTTAAATCATTGAATCATTTAATGTATTTCTGTGTATTTTGTTTTTGCACTCTAGAAAGGATGTCTGTATGTTTTGGATCTGGAATTCAATGAATTGTTTTTGAGAGCAAAGACAACAGGCTGAATTCTCCAGGGAGAAAATCTAGGACAAAACTAGGCCTGTAGCAGGTTTATCAAAGGGAGCAATTCTGTTGGTGTCAAAAGAATGTATTTTGTTCATGATTAAGAGTCTGAGAACAATGATTTAGTTCCAATTTGTCACTCTGGAGACTTTAGTAAGTAACTCCCTCTATATACCAGACTGCTCGGTGTCATAAAAATTTTGTACTATCAGGAGGCCCTTTTGACTTGTTCAATTGACGAGGACTTGGGGAATAGGACAGCTTGCAAAATATTGAGCCGGCAGTTTGCAGTTGTTTGTTCCATACCTGATTAAGCTCTTAGGTGCTTACGCTGCCTATAAGCGAAAGGGGGGTTAGCGGCATTAGCAGATGAACATGGAAAGATTATATAAAAATGAAACAAGCTTAGTGTCCTCAAACAAGTCCCACAAGACATGTTGGTATAAAGCGAACGGCATCTGTAGAGCTTTATGCAAATGAGTCACTTGCAAAGTAAGAAACAACTAGCAAATATATTGTAATTTTAATTCCCATTTGGAAGCATTATTGCTTCGACTGAGATAATCACTGAAGTTACAGTTTTAGACCGAAGCAGAAGAATATTTAACACTACGTGGTAGTAAGACAAGCAAATGCACTGACAAATAATGATTTTAAAAGATGGAAAAATATAAGTACAAAGTAGTAAGGCTACCGACAGTATATTAGGCATTGGCTAGCCACACAGAAACCAAAGACTCCATTATAAAGTATTCTTTCTGCTATGTCTGTTCTTTAGACTTCCTCATCTGCTGTCATGGTGAATTTTGCTTACAGCATACTAAGACAGGGGCATTAGATGTTTCCAGTCTGAATAAAAGTGCCTGCTGAGTGTGAACCGATAACTGAGTTGCTGGAATATGTAGCGTTTTGTCTCACATCAGCAGCATTGGACTAGGGGGGGGGCATGGGGCTCACTGGGGCTGCTGCTTCAGGGCCCCCCTTTCCACCAGGTCCCCCAACCCATACACAAAGCCTCATCCAGCTTCCCACCCCAGTTTCAACCCCCCTCCCCCAGCCACCTCATGTACCTTTTTTTTCTCACGGCCGCAACCAGGCCAGGGAGGGAGGTCTAGTGCAGCAGTATAACAATATAACCACCCATCATCCCACTTCCAAGGGTGATCTTGATCTAATCAATGTAATCTGTAGTAATTAATTAGAAAAAGATGGATTTTCCCATATCAACTTAATACTTATACAAATAAGTCGAAAAGGTAGTAGAGATTAAATATGCAAATATCATGTCCTTCATCAGTCAATGAAAATGTATTTCGGCTAAATTTCCTGTGAATTTTGTATCATTGGCTCCGTATATACCAAGTACAAAAGTAATTAAGAATATTTTGGAGGGATGGAGGCATTCAGGAGGGACTGTCAGCATATATTTAGTACAAACTAAGGAGGAAACAGATACTGAAGAAGGGACAGAACAGAAAAGATTGTTATTGGGTACAAGTAGGAGAAGCTTTGCTCTTTGCTTGAAAAAGGCTGGACACAAAATACAATCAAGATTTGTACTGGGAACAGTCAAGAGAAGCAAGGTTGAAACTGATTGTAGGGAGGAAAAGCAAATTTACTGTAAGCTAGGTCAGGGGCAGTAAGGATTGTGAAACATTTCACATTAGGAATCCAGGAATACAGTGCTCAGGAATACAGGAATTCTGTGTATCCATATTCCCCTGGACGCCCCCTGACTTGGATGGATTCTGTTCTCAAGCTATCCTTGGTCACTAGTACCCTGGCATTGAGGCAGAACCACTTTTTGACTCTAAGAACATTTCTTTATCTTCTGCTGTGGAGCTACATCTCTATTCTCTCCCACCAGTAACTCCCTTTAACTCCCGTGCTCATACGTGTCATACGTTCTCATGTACAAGTCTATAAAAACCCTGAAAATGCCTTTGTTCGAGGTTCTGACTCTTTATGAGTTCAGAATCCACCGTGCTTGTGTTCAATAAACTTTGTGATCTCCGGTAACTGATCTTCCATGACACTGGGGTCACTGGGCTCAGGGAGGTCTCTGGCAATGAGCTAGTGGATAAAGCAGAGCAGCTGATAACGGGAGAATTGGAAAACTGATTGCAATGGAAATGTTTCTACTTTGGTAATCCCAGTGCATGCAGTCTGTTATGCAGCAGCAAGATCAAGGAAACGCAAGGTACAAGGCTCTCCCTCAAGCCCAGCTGCAGTCCACAGACTATACCATTGTTTTTTATAGAGCCCTTTTAATAAAATTATAACCTACACTCTAAATCTTTATTTAATTACCTTTACCTTTTTAGGATTGGTCTTTACAAAGAAAGAAATGTGTTCCTTGTTTTCTATTTCTGCATTCTTAGTCATCATATTACCAATCATTTCTTGTTGTTATTAGGTTTGGATACAGGAAACAACCTCAATCATTCCCTCAAACCTAACTTGTTTCTAATAATTCTTACTATTCTAATTTCTTTCCTTAATCCCAAAGCAACATGATCAACTTCTGGAATTACACAAATTGGCCTATTCACACCATTACTGAATGGGTAAACATGTATAGCTACTATTATAAAATCACTTTCACATTCTTATATGAAAGCCTGCTTTTGTAGCCATATCAATATAATTATGTATACTTGAACCAAATTTAATAACCCCTCATGCATTCAACTCATACTTGCAATGGTAATGGTTTAGTTATGTTGTTCAAATATGGCGTACCTCCTTGATTTCCTTTCTGACCACCCCTTGAACAACTGGACTGCTCTGCATAGATGGCATACAGAATTATCTGGAATCAAATGTGGATATTTTGAAAAAAAGACTTTGCTAAATAGCATTTGTTATAGGTTGCACCATAGGCCTACACTAACTTGGTGTTCCCCAAGCAGCAGGTGAGCATCACTCATTCAATCTACACATCATCAGAATACACAGGGAACAATACAATAAAAGAAAACAAATAAGTATAGTAAATGCATAAAACTAGGGGCTGATTTTTTTCATTCTGGAGAGTGTGGTCTGCTTTGCAAATCGTCGCAAAAATTTTAGAATTTTTTTCTTGAAACCTTTTTTAGAACGTTTCTTTTCCATGATTATTTAAAAAAATAAAAATCTTGCTGCCTTAAATTCTATCTTTTGTTCATCCATTCCTAACTTCATATTTCCTTCACCCTCACCCATAAACCAGTTTCCACTGTTATTCTGTTATTTTCTGAAATCACATGGACAGTTCAGCCAAGGTTGTTTGATGAAATTAATAGTCACCCAGATTCTGGAACCCACAGGGACGTACCATAAAACCAGATGGTTGTCTAAAATTTTAGAATGCATTTCATTCCTTAGTGCTTTCTTCTTGGTTCTCAATTACAAGCCGGTGAACTTTTTGATAACCTGCCATTTTCATTACTTCTAAGAAGCGGTACACCGTGATACTTCTTTGAAGGTAGGCATACAAAGCAGAGATAAGGTTCCTCATTATTTAAAGTCAAGATACAATATACTTTTAAGCTCGCTGTGAAAAGGGGTTTAACTAAAGCCTTGTATTTCAGGAAAAAAAATCTGATTGTAACATACTGTAACTGGTAAGGAATGATGGCTTTATTTTTCTTTTTTCGATGAAAGGTATTCATTTCTAAAAGTCTTCTTAAAAGCCGATACCCATCTATTACACTGTGAGTTTGATTTTAAATAAAAAAAAAGTTATAGTCATTACTTTAAAGCCTTTTAAAGCAAACACCAGATCTTATGTAGCAGTCAATTTATTTTCTACATCAACCTGATTTAACAGAGCAAGATACTGCTTAAAGCAAGACCTCTCTTAACCTTACCGAAAAGGACACCTCTGTCTTTTGTATATTAAATGTGTCAATCAAATCAGGGTTATTTTTCAGATGTCATTGGCATTTTCCATTCAGAGGAGCAAGAAATCACAAAGAAAAACATTTCAGAAAGACATCAAAGGTATACATAAGGGTATGTACCATTGGATCTACCAGTGCGGGTCAAATTTTGGTACTGTTTGGCATAGTCTGGGGATTTGTATCCACAGGAGCAGTTACTAAAAATAAATGCACTATTCCCAAAACTGCATGCAAAAAAGACTTAGAATTGAATTATCAATGCATATTATGAGATGCAATTAAATTTAAGGACCCTACCAGTTCCTTATATTATAGTATTTTTATACTGGGTAATATATTGTTTCCAAGTACAACAACCCAAGTAACCCCAAACGCTTTATAAATTTGAAAAAAGGACCGTTTGTTCAAGACTGCGGCTGCCATGATCCCCAACCATAAAAAAAGAGCATATCAATACAAACAGTCACTTACAGTTTCCAGGTAGCCCAAGTTTCTCCATCTTTTATCCCAACAGCCACACCTACATCCTCCTAATCTCTCATAGCAAACTGCCTCCTGGCAATGGGACCTCCTGTCTCAACCCCTATTGATCCAACCCCTCTGAGCCAGCAGCTTTCAGAATATCAAGACCCTTGTCACAAAGTGCAGTTCAACCTTGCAGCAACTTGGCACTGAAAGGTTTACTAAGAACAAGAAGCAAAATCAGCCAACAATAGGTCTTTGAGTTTACCCAATGGTTTCAATGTTATGTCAATTGTCCATTCTAAATTAAAGATTTCAGACTTGTATCAATTTTTGTCAACTAAGATGGCTTAAAGATGCAAATATTATGTGTCTGGTGTTCTATGTTCTCTGTTTACAAAGTTAAAATACAAAAATGGGGGGTTTGTGGAAGCTCTCCAAGGCTAAGTTAAAATATATTTAAATACAATGGAAGTGCCATTGATCTGGTCAAATTAGCTACAAGCAAACAAAAGAGAGGGGGTTGATCAATGCACATTTCCTGGTCTCCTGTTTCATAAGTAACTCTGTATCTATGCATGTATTTACAAAAACAAGAGTTACAAAGTAATGATCATAAAATTGGTAATCCACCATACAACGTCAAGGTAAACCCCATATGGTGGTCCTAACTATTTATCTCCAGTCATAGTATTCAAAGGCTTGCACCTCCCTGCATGGTAGCATTTCTTGGAATGTATCTCCTGACTTAGGCATTGGTTTCAGTCAGAAGAAGTTTACCAGTTATCCTGCAGGCAAAGCTTCCATGTGGCTGTAACAACCCCACAACCTCCGTTTAAGTGGTGGTCTTTTGCCATTAAAATTGGGTGTTGGTATGGGCAGTCTCTCTCTCTCTCTTTCTCTCTCTCTCTCTCTCTCTCTCTCTCTCTCTCTCTCTCTCTCTCTCTCTCTCTCTCTCTCTCTCTCTCTTAAAAGCCACAAGTGGGGGAAGATTAAGCCTGAGGAACCAATGGTGTGGTCTCAGCAATCTCTCTCCTGTAAAAGTAATGGCCAGGGAGGACTAAGCCCTCTGATTGAAACCAATGCCTAGGTTAGTAGACACACATCCAAGAAATGCTATCATGCAGGGACATGCCAGCCTTTGAATTCTATGACCGGAGGTAAATAGTTATGACCACCATATGGGGTTTAGCTTGATGTGGTATGGTGGCTTACCAATTTTGTGATCATAACCAAAATATCTTTTTGCTACTGAATGTGTATTTACATAATACACAGTATCACATGTCTTGGTATACAGTGTGACTACCTCAGGTCATGTTACTTTCAACTGTTATATGTAATTATTTTTTATTTCCATTCAGGATTATTTACACTGCTTTTTTCATACATTTATTTTGTTGAGTCCAGAACTCTATACATTACTAATTTTTTACATAGTTTTCAAATATTCATCACCTGAGATATATTGTAAACAAGGGCATCAGCAGATTTTTACATAGATATATGTTTGTCAGAATGCATTACTAATGTTGAGACATGCAGTAGATTTATGAGAGTTACACCAAAGACGAGCATTGAGGAAGTGTTGCTGATCTGGTTATAATTTGCAGGAAACACAAGAAAAGGATTGTTGCTCTCACCTATCCCAATGTGTCACCAGTAATTATAATCTCAGCAAGTGAATTCATTGTAAACGCAAAGGTTTATGATTGTTAAAATGGAGAATCCAATGAACAATGGCATGGCATGCCTTATTCATGGGATACTAGCTTTAAGTATTTGATCCAAGTGATGGGTTCCACATGCCGTACTGTAACCTTTTCTTAGTCTTACTGACCACTGTGTTGGGTTTAAAGCTCAATTACCTAGGGGGTATTAGAAGCTGTCTAGAAATATATTAAGGTTAACACAGGGTTTGCCACCTGTGTTAGCATAGATGCCCTACTGAAGGTTCCAATCTTTTCTGTGAGATATTAGCATTTAAGGATCACCTACCCCAAGGTATTGTCTTTTACAAAGAGGTCTCTTAAGCTGGCCATAGACGCAAAGATCTGATCGTACGAATCGAGGATTCGTACGATTTTCGGAACGTGTGTGGAGAGTCCCGACATTTTTCGTCCGGCGGAGATCGTTTGGTCGATCGGACAGGTTAGAAAATTTCTGTCGGCTGCCGATAATATCTCTGCGTGTATTGCCGATCGTACGGTTTTCAGTGGGAGACTGTCACTAGCTTTGGTTGGACATAGATATCGTACGATTGCTGTCAGGGGCAGAACATTGCTGATCTGTTCTTTAACTAATCTGACTGGTAAGACTTTGATCTGAATGGTTAGTGGCGGGTCGGGAGATGGGAAAGTCCGATCGTACGATGATTCGTACGATCGGATCTTTGCATCTATGGCCAGCTTTAGACAAAAATCTTCCACATACAAGCACCCCCCTTCAAATCAACTCCAGGGCTTTTATCTGCTTAATTGATAATGACATAACGAAGGAATTGCCCCCACCTGCCCATGAAATAGCCTTTGAGTCAATCGTCCAATTACTTTTGAGCCCCTGAAATAAAGTGATTGTGTTAAAAAAAGGCTTTAGTTCCTCACATTTTTATGCAATTGTTTTGTTCAACCCACTGGATTAAAGATGAAAGTCTGCAGTTCAACTGCATCTGAGTTGTTTCATTTAAAATTCATTGTGGTCATGTACAGAATCAAAATTAGAAAAATGTTGTCTCTGTCCAAAGATTTATGGGCCTAACTGTAGATGCTATAAGAATAACGACCTGAATAAAGTATCCAGTGGATGCCCATAACCTATAATCCAAGAGTTATAAATGTTCTCTAAAACTCAAAAAATGTGAGGTTTATTAAGGGGCACATTTGTCCAGGGTCCGAAATTCGACCATCGAATTGGCCAAATTCGATAGTCGAACTTTTCTTTTTGAATTTTTTTGGCCGTTTTCGGTCAAATTAAAATTGTTGTAGAAATCGTTTGAATTGAACGGTTCAAATGATTTAATCAATCGAACAATTTTCAAAAAAAAATACTTCGACTTTTTAAAACGTAGCCAAATTTTGGCTATAGGTTCTAGGAGGTCCCCATAGGCTAACATAGCAATTCGGCAGGTTTAAGGTGGCAAAGTGTCGAAGTTGAAGTTTTTTAAAGAGACAGTACTTTGATTTTCGAATGGTCGAATATTCGAAGTATTTTCAATTCGAATCGAAGTCGAATTTGGCCTATTTGATGGTCGAAGTACCCAAAACAATACTACCAAATTTCGAAGTTTTTTAATTCGGAAATTCACTTCAACCCTTAGTAAATGTGACCCTAAGTGTATAAAACACAAAAAACTTTAACAGAAAACTTAAAGTTAAAGCAGTTAAGGTCCCATAGGAGTCAATTAGACCTTTTAGACATTCAGACTTTTAGAGGTTTTCTGATAGAGTTCATTACCACTAAAATTGGAGGGCAAATGAGAACATTCTTTGTAGTGGCAGGTATTTTATGGCAGAACTGGCAATAATCTCATGAAAAAACAAGTGCATGACTTAAAAACACACATGAAAGTGTTTTATTAAAAGAGTCATTACATGGTCTTGGCAGTCAGTTAATAATAAATCAGCCCCCCCAAATATATTTTCCTACATCACACGTTTTATGTATAGAATTAGAGATCCTTAGATTACTTGATTTTTTTCCATTCTGTGGGTTTTCTTTATTTTCCTTCCTATTAGGAACCTCATTCTCTACTGTTCAGTTTATCACAAGCTACAATCTTGTTTCTGGCACTTAATATCCGCATTTAGCCTGTGTTTCCTTGTTATGTTCAGTGTAAATCTGGAAAAAAAACGGTATAATTCTTTATTGTTGAGGTGAATTTTAACATAGTAAAAGTCGTCTTTGGGGAAATAAATCCTTCAAAACTATTTCTAAGACTGGTGTCTGGAAACATATCTTTTCCCCTCAGGTTTACATTTAATTTGTTATATAACTCTTCTAAACATCTTTATTTTGGCTTGCTTCATTGTGGAATCTTTTATCGCCATACTCACGGTTTTGCTTTGGAATGCTGTTACCAAAGATACAATTAACCCCAAGGTTTCAGTCTAGGCCCACTCTTCTGCATGTAGCAGCCGCCTTTGGCTTCAGGTGAAGCCCTCCTCTACTCAGATGCCACCAGGTCTTAATGTGGGAGAACCAGGTAGAGAGTTCTGGGCGAGCACTAGAACCAAACGTGTAAGGATAGGACGGAGGAGCAGTTGACTTAGTCAGGAAACAGGCCAGGTCACACCAAACGGGCAAAAAGGTCTCAAAGCAAAAAAAAATCAGGAGCAAGGTCAGGGTCATTGGCCAAGGAATACACAATTAGAACAACACAGTTCTAATCAAAAAGAATCAGATGAGTAGTCAAAACAGGCAGTGATCAAACCAGGCAGCTAGAAGGCAGAGTCAGGGACAGGCAAGGGTCAATGCAGATCAGGACAAGAACAGTATCAGAACGCACCCAGGAACAAAAAGAACCTTTACATTGGGGAATTTTCAAAAGGCTCATGCGCAATGACGTCACCCGCACCACTCGGTTAAACCCAGCGCTGTCAGCCGCTTACATTTCACATTGGCGCCAAAGAGGAAGGACTGGTGTCCCTGTCGTACCCCCACTGGACCACCAGGGTGAGTTCTTACAACAATAGACCAATTAAAAGTGACCTAAGCAGCATTGCTCAACCCAACCTTTCTGAAAGATAATCCTTATTGTTTTTCATAAACCCCAGATAAAATGAAAACCACAACTCCTCCTTTTGGATCAATATGGATCTATTTATCTGGTGGTATACATCCTTAATCATTTAGTCAACATGCATAAAAATGTACCAGGTCACATGAATATTTCCATTTCCCATTTTATATTCCTATGTTTATTTTTAAACTTTGAACATTTTACCTTATCTCAATCTAGAGATATGGATCAGTTTTATTACATTCTTTCAAGTTCTTTTATCTACCAAGACCACCCAGTATCATGCTCAGGCTCATCCAATGAAAGATGGTGGATATAGTCCTGGTAAGAAGAATTCTCACTGGTGGATTTGCTTGTGTCTGTTATTATGTTGATTGTCAAACATTATTATAATATGTAAAAACCTACTTTGAAATACTAACCTCATGAAAAGCAGCATTGAAAGTAACAGTATAGACCTCTTTTTTTTGGATTCTAAATACCTGTTCATATTATGTTGTTGTTTTTGTAATCTATGGGACCTGGTATCAAGAATGTGGACCCAGGGTTTTCCAGAAAAGGGATCTTTACACAGTTTGGATCTCCATACATTTAAGACTACTAATACATTCACGAAACATTAAATAAACCAAATAATATTGTTTTGCCTCCAGTAAGGATGAATTATATCTTAATTGGGATCAAGTAGAAGGTACTGTTTTATTCCTACCGAGAAAAAGCAAATAATATTAAAAAATGTAATTTATTTAATTAAAATTGATATGGCCTTCCCATAATTTAGATCTTTCTGGATAATGGGTTTCCAGATAATGGATCTCATACCTGTATAATAATGGAATTAATTAATTAGGACTATATTTGTAATTATTCATTCATTTGAGATTTTCCTACAGTGACTTCAATAAGGTTCTAAAGTTAATTTCCCATCATTCACACCTATGTGCCTCTCTTAGCCTTCCCGTTGTGAATCCGGGTTTCCAGATAACAGAACCCATACCTGTAATTATTATTCTGTTGTAACTGATTCATAGCATATTAGTGATGGGCGAATTTTTGCTGAAAAATTTGCGAATTACGCGCGAAATTTGCGAAACGGCGTCTCGTTTTTGACGCCAGCGTCCGTTTTTTCGGAAATTTTTTTTTTGACGCCGGCGAATTTTCGCGGGCATTTCGCAAATTTATTCACTGGCGGTAAATCGGGCAAATTCACCGCGAATTCGCGCCTGGCGAATAAATTCGCCCATCACTATAGCATATCCCTTTCATGTAGTAAAAGCCTTTTTAAAACTTAAGCTATTCACATGCCCCATTCTATACACATAACAACGCCTCAAAGAAAATGAGTTAACCTCGACCTCGAAAGGAGGTGTGAAGACATAAACATTTCTCCTTATACATCTCTCCGACTACCTCTGTACCCAGAGCAGTTGATTTAATAGCACAGAGACAGTACAGTTACAATAGAGGGCTTCCTAAAGAAGATCTTTATTTTATTTCATTTATGGTGGAAGTTTTTTTTGGGTATTAGGGTTATGGTTAGGCTTTTTGTTGGACCTTATTGGCTCCTCTACAGTATTTGGCTTCCATTTTTCAGGTTCCTCATCACGGCATAAAATATTTTACTAAAGGATAACTAAATATTTTTAATGGGATTGTGTCTAGGGCTTGCTTGACCTTTCTGTGTGAAGGATTCTGATTCTTGAAGTAGATATACAGTAAATGGGTCTGTAGCAAGACATGATTTGCCCTCCTGGGAATAAGTTTTCCTTATACATACTGTACATTCAGTAGGTTTTTGATTGTGCTAAATTTGTAAAGTGGGGCAACATGTCAGTGATACATGATATTCTCCTGTTAAACTGTGTCATAGTCTGTGTCAAATGCAGCTTTTCTTGCTAGAAGTCTCCGGCAGCACTTTTTCAAAACTCTTGGGTAGGTTTCCCTTAAAGGGTCTTTAATCCAAATGATTATGGATGATGAATTACTCTGCATGAGCTAGCTGAACTTTGGCAATTTGGATTCTATTTATATTAACTTCCAAACTCAAACTGTTCTCAATTTGTATAAGTCACCCAAGGCTTGAAGAATCAGCATGAACTTGGTCCTTTTTAACCTCTACATCAGGGCTGTCCAAAAGAAGGTATGGGGCTGTTTCATGTGAAATGATTTTAATGGATCTATCCGTGTGGGATCTGTCCTAGAAATATTGGTATATAAAAGATTATTAAATAGCAATAGAGGAAGATGAACTGCTTTCAAGGTTCTCTAAGACCTTACATGGACTATGAACTGCAGATACTGGCATTATGCCTCTTTGCAAAATGATGGAAACGCTGTGCAATTTGGCCACACGTGGAGAGAAAAAAAGGTACAAATTCAGTCTTGTGGCAGGTGATGGGTGTCTGTGCTGCCCATTTGGGTGATAACCACATACATACAATTAGTAACCACATGGATCTACCAACATGTGCACCTGATCAATGTTATGATGCCTGCTTGTTTGGAGCCCTCCACCTGGCTAGTTTGCTTATACTTGATCAAACTGGTCAACATTATAAGGCAGGGATCCCTAAACTTTTTTTACCCATGATCCACATTCAAATGTAAGAAGGTTGGAGAGCAATACAAGCATGCAAAACATTCCTGGAGGTGCCAAATATAGACTGTGATTGACTATTTGATAGACCCTATATGTACTGGCAGCCTACTGGAGCCTCTGTTTTTATGCAACAAAAAGTTAGCTTCAAGCCTGGGATTTAAAAATAAGTACCTGCTTTGAGGCTTCTGGGAGGAACATCCAAGGGGTTGGTGAGCACCCAGAGTTACTTGGCGTAAATGCTCATATATATTTTGATCTACTACTTTGACTATTTCGACTTTTGAGGACCAAGATGGAGGATCAAAGTAGCATCATTTGCTCTAGGGTTATAAACCCTCTTATTGTCCAAAGAAACTGTATAAGAACTTAAGTGGGGATGATACAGAATTTACCAATTTTTCACCTTTCTTGATATTATCTTACATATGGAGATAATTGTGCTGGAAAACATGTTTCTCTTTAGTACTGTGACAGAAGAAATAAGTATAAAGTTTTCAGTTCCAGTTGCATAGAACAAAGAACAGACACCATTTTCATGAAAGTATTCTGTATTTTAATTGGGCCACTGTGGAAAAGCTTTACCAGACAATAATGAGAATACTTTGCTGGTGGTGTTTGGCTACAGCTCCACTTGTAACAAGTTAAAGCTTACTGATATAACCACAGTGTTAACAGTGTAACACCACAACATTGTTTAGATCCCCCTTAAAGGTTTTTTTTTCAGCAAATACCCTTTTTAAATGGATTTTGTCATGAGAAGACATGTTTTTTGCAAAATGCATCCATTAATATCACTCTTCCAGCAGAATCCTGTATTAAAATTCATTTTTTTTAAAGAACATGCAGATTGTTTTATATTTAATTTTGAAATCTGACATGGGGCTAGAAATGCTGTCAGTTTCCCAGGTGCCCTCCATCATGTGACTTGAACTATTTACACTTTTCACTCTTTACTGCTGCGCTGCAAGTCGGAGTGATATCACCCTCCCTCCCTTTTTCCCAGCAGCCTATCAGAAGAACAATGAGAAGGGACATGATTACACTTTACAAGTACATTAGAGGACATTATAGACAAATAGCAGGGGACCTTTTTACCCATAAAGTGGATCACCGTACCAGAGGCCTCCCCTTTAGACTAGAAGAAAAGAACTTTCATTTGAAGCAACGCAGGGGGTTCTTCACAGTCAGGACAGTGAGGTTGGGGAATGCACTGCCGGGTGATGTTGTGATGCTGATTCAGTTAATGACTATAAGAGGGACTTGGATGATTTCTTGGACAGACATAATATCAAAGGCTATTGTGATGCTAAACTCTATAGTTAGTATAGATATGGGTATATAGAATTGATGTGAGGGTAGGGAGGGGTGATTGTATGGATGCTGGGTTTTCATTTGGAGGGGTTGAACTTGATGGACTTTGTCTTTTTTCAACCCAATTTAACTATGTAACTATGTAAAGTAACCAGATAACAGCTAGTGATGGGCGAATTTGCTCCGTTTCGCCGAAAAATTAGCGAGAAATTCGCGAAACGGCGAAAAGTTTGCAAAACGGCGCCGGCGTCTCGTTTTTGACGCCGGCGAATTTTTGCCGCAAATTTTCGTGGGCGAAACGCGCAAATTCGCCCATCACTAATAACAGCCCCCTGACACCTGCATTGATAAAAATGCTCTCATGCCCCACCTAGTAGTAAAAATCCAAATCAGTTACATTAAGTAGGAGAAACAATATCTTATCTGAAAGCAGTTCCATTGTGAAGTTCTGGCTCTTTTTGGAAGCACAGGGTCAGGCCCAATAACCTGAGATGGCTGCCTACACACCAATATTACAAATAAAAAAAATACATCTCTTGGTTCAAGAAAAATGTTAAAAGGCAAAATTAATTACTTTCAATGTGCACAGCAGTAAAAACTATGACATAGAAATCATGACAGAATCCATTTAAATATTCTTTCAAATGTGTTTCGATCTGTTAAAATATGTAAATGATTTACATATTTCCTACGCTGCCCATAGGAATCAGCCATCTCATCTAGGTTAATGGGGATGCAAAAAACCTTATTGTAAATCAGAAGCCGTTGACTTGATCTTTAGGAAGTTTAATCAGCTGCGCGGCATCCCATAGCACAATGGAAAAAATTCCCTTTTCATTCCCTCGGCCTATTTGAAAAATCATTGTTCCTTTTATGAGAGCTGCTCAAAGCCTTGAAAGTGCAACGCGGGGAATGAGCTCAGACAAAGCAGCTTCTGTCATGTCATGGTGCTCGTAACATTTTTGGCAAGTGGGAAGCAGGGAGATAACGGGAACAAAGGCAGTTTTAGTTCAAGACATCTTGTCCTGTTTCATTACCTTATTTCTGAGTTTAATGACGACCCTGGGGTTTTTCACACAAGATATATTTTGGTAGCCACACTTGACCCTGGGTATGAGCTAAATTTACCATCTTTACATAGAGAAGACACAGTAATAAATACTTACAGTGAGATCCCTGCTGCTTTCAAGGCACCTGAGTTGTCACATCGTGTAACTGCTTCTTTTTTAGCTTTTCTTGTTCTGCGTTTCTTCTCAGCACATTCAGAGGAATTCCATTTCCTACGCACAGTATAAAAGCAGCTCATAGTCTAGGCCTCTCTTTCTAGAATACAAACCCCTCTTACATACATATGTACCTAGATTCTTTGGTAGGCAAACCTGCAAATCCTGAAATTGTATTTGCTGCATAACAGGGGACAATATTATGCTTTTGTTTGCTGAAAAAAATTCAGTAAAAATACCTATTTCATGTACACAATGCTGCCTTGATATAAGGCCAGCCTCATTTGTCCATATGAAATATCAAAATGGTACAGGTATGGGATCTGTTATCCAGAATGCTCGGGACCTGGGGTTTTCCGGATAATGGATCTTTCCTTCATTTGGGTCTTCATGCCTTAAGTCTGCTAGAAATTAATTTAAACATTAAATAAACCCAATGGGCTGGTTTTGCTTCCAATAAGGATTAATTATATCTTAGTTGGGATCAAGTACAAGCGACTGTTTTATTATTACAGAGAAAAAGGAAATCATTTTTAAAAATTTGGATTATTTGGATAAAATGGAGTCTATGGGAGGCAGCCATTCCATAATTCGGAGCTTTCTGGATAACGGGTTTCTTGATAAGGGATCCTATACATGTACTATAATATTAATAGGCCCAATGGCAAACATACCATTAACAATATACAGGTATAAGACCTGTTATCCAGAATGGTCAGGGCCCGAGGTTTTCTGGATAATGGGTCTTTCTGTAATTTGGATCTCCCTACCTTAAATCTACTAAAAAGTCATTTAAACATGAAACCAGCCTATTGGGTTTATTTCATGTTTAAGGGTCGAAGTAAATTCGAGGGAATTCTTCTAAGTAAAAAAATTCAAAATTCAAAGTAAATTTTTGGGTACTTCGACCATCGAATTGGATACTACGACTTCGAATTAGTTTTGAAGTAAAATAGTTCGAATATTTGACCACTCGATAATCTAAGTACTGTCTCTTTAAAAAAAACTTTGACTTCAATACTTCGCCAAATAAAACCTGCCAAAGTGCTACGTTAGCCCATGGGGACCTTCGACAGCATTTTTCTAAGTTTTTTGAAGTCGAAGTAAAATCATTCGATCGTACGTTAAAATCATTCCAAACGTTCGATTTTACTTTGACCGCGGAATATCCAAATTTTGATGAAAAAAGTTCAAATTTGATATTTGAATTCAAAGTATTTTAATTCGATGGTCGAATTTCAAAGTATTTTTGTACTTTGAAATTCGACCCTTGATAAATCTGCCCCTAAATGTTTTTTTAGAAGATCCAAATTACAGAAATAGCTCTTATCCAGAACCCCTCAGGTCCTGAGCATTCTGGATAACAGGTCCCAAATCTGCATTTACTAGTAAAACCATATAGACGTAAAATAGGCAACTAGCCAGTCTACCCATCTATATAGTTCAACTGAAACAGCATTGTAATAACACATAGATGGGTAGAATGTCTCTATGGTTTTACCACTTTTTTATGAATCAATATTCTTTAGTTTTCTATATTTAATTGCCCCTGTTACCTGATAACTTATAGTAAATGTAGAAATTCAAACTCCAACAAAAGAGCAGCTAAAGGAAGGAAATCTGAGGCTGTAAGACATGAGAGACTTTGTATTACAGACCCTTTATAGAATTACATTACTGTCCCAGGGACATCAATATCAATTTTTATTTCCGTTCAGAACTGCCGGATGAATCAATGTAGTGTATTAAAAACAACATACGTATATACTGGACATGAGACTAGTCGCTAGGAGGCTACTCAAGCTCATAACCATATTACCTTGGTCGGGTGCACAATTATCGCTTCAGTTTGAGCCCCCAGCCGCCATGATTGACGTCTTCTAAAATATAATAAATGTTTCTAATCTCAGAAGGAACCGTTTCAGATTAGAAATTTAATTAACGACAGTCAATAGAAGCAGCGGGCGTTTTGGAAATGACACACAAATTATAGACCGGAGGCTGAAACAACAAGACCATTTAAAGATTAGGTTCTTGCGAGACTTGGTGCAATTAGAAATGAACATAATGCGCACGTTGTTTCTGGACACAGCAGTGTTTCATGGTTCAGTTGAGAAACTATTGAAACTCGAATTTATTGGAACAGCAAAGGTCTGACACCAAGAGATTATTTCGATGTTTCCTTAAAAGATGAACAACACAAAGAAAGCCACGAGCAGTGCGGCCTCTAGTTGTGTTTAATGGAAATGATCCCTTTTATTGTCCCTGTGTAACATGTAATAAATGTACTGTATGTAATTCTTACACATGTAACACATCTGTTATTTATTTATAATGAACAACATCCATAACTAGTAACATATACATTGGTTTATGTACCCCCCCTACTGTCAATGAGTATCACTCATGTATTAAAAGGGATAATGTACCCCCTACTGTAAATGATAAGGTTATTAGAAGTCACTGAGGGGTTGTTCTGTGACCATATAAAGACACAAGGCTGCAGGCTGAGTTATACAGGGAACTCTGAGTATCACTCATGTATTATAAGGGATAATGTACCCCCTACTGTAAATGATAAGGATATTAGAAGTCACTGAGGGGTTGTTCTGTTACCATATAAAGGCACAAGGCTGCAGGCTGAGTTATACAGGGAACTCTGAGTATCACTCATGTATTATAAGGGATAATGTACCCCCTACTGTAAATGATAAGGATATTAGAAGTCACTGAGGGGTTGTTCTGTGACCATATAAAGGCACAAGGCTGCAGGCTGAGTTATACAGGGAACTCTGAGTATCACTCATGTATTATAAGGGATAATGCACCCCCTACTGTAATTGATAAGGATATTAGAAGTCACTGAGGGGTTGTTCTGTGACCATATAAAAGCACAAGGCTGCAGGCTGAGTTATACAGGGAACTCTGAGTATATGATTGTCATTTCTTGGAATGACAAGAATAAAGATATCAGAACTCTAGCATTAGTCTCATTATACGTCAATCAAAGGATACCCAAGAGAATACTATACATATATAATGATAATAACTCACCAGTGTATATGAGGTGCTCTGCCCTGTGCCTACAGCATATGGAGTGGATGAACCACTGGATAAATTCCAATCCAGACTTGGAAAAATCAAGAAAGAAGCATCAACTCAAAAACAAGACAAGAAAGAGAAATATGACATAATGTTGGGGAAGGAAAGGGTAAGAGAGCTAAAGATGTGTGTATATTGTTACCACTGGCCACTTGGGGTCACTGCACAGAAAACTTGTGCCCTACAATCACTTAAATTATTTTTTAATAAAAAAAATTAAAGCAATAACAACACATGAAAATAAATTATTTTTTATACTTTGATATCTGCCCTGGGTGGGGAGGATCTGGAGCATGCATTTGTTAGGGGCATATTTATCAAGGGTCGAATTTGAATTGAAAAAACGTCGAAATTAGAAATTCAGAAAGACCAACCGAAATTAAGTCAAGTTTTTTTGGTCGGATAGGTCCGTATTCGGCCGAATTTGAATCGTACGAATTGAAGGAATAGCACATTCGATCAAATTCGATTAGAAGTTTTTACCAAAAGTCCATCAATAGACTCCAAATAGGTTCTAGGAGGTCCCCCATAGGCTAAAACAGCAGTTCGGCAGGTTTTAGATGGGGAATGGTCGAAGTCGAATTTTTTAAGAGACAGTACATGATAAATATCGATATTCAAATTTTCTAAATTTTTTTTCAAATTCTGTTCCTTAGTCAAAGTACACAAAAAGTAGCTTGAAGTTTGATTTTGTTTTCATTCAAAAATTCACCTCGCCCTTTGCAGGGGCCCAATTTAGTTTTCAGTTTGTCTAATGGAAAAGTCATGCACAACAATTATTTCTCATTTGCATGTGCAATAATTTCAAACTTTATTCATTGACAATTCTTGACACCTTTTGCCTGAAAGAATTTACCAAACACACATATATATATATCACTGTATATATAAAAATTTGTGATGAGCGAAATTTTTCGCAGCCTTTGACCACAGAAAATTACACCCATAGGCTCCAGCTGGTGAATAAAATTTGACTCGTCACATTGTGCAACAAAATAAAATTGACGCCCTTAGACTTCAATGCATTTTTGCGAATTTTCCCCATTTTGCAAATTTTTGGCCCATCACTAATCAAAATGTATGTTTGGATCAAACCCAGGACATTTACTCTGTAAGTCAAAGTCCTAAGTGCAATTTCAGATACACACATTACCATGCTTCTTACCCATAGTTTGCATTACTCGTGTTTGAATCTAGTTTACTAGGTGCAAATCCTGTGCAGCTCTTGGTGCAGCTCCTCGTGGGAGTCCTGGAGCTAATGGCAAGTCCAGGGTGGTAGTAGCTTCAGGGTTCTGCAGCATCAGTAGGTGCAGCTGTGCATTCATCAGAACCAACAGGATGGATGCATGGGTAGCATGTGCAAGAATTTGTTCATGGTAAGACTGGGCCGGTGGGACACCTGGTGGTCCCCAACCCTTGTGTACCCAACCTAGACGCACACCTGTCTGAGACCTCACGCTGCACTCTGATCTCCCTGTTGTTGCAGAAGCCCCAGTGGGCCTCAGACCCTCTGAGCATGCTTGGACCTTAATGAAGTACCTTAAAGGGATACTGTCATGGGGAAAAAAATTTTTTTCCCAAAACTCAACAGTTAATAGTGCTGGTCCAGCAGAATTCTGTACTGAAATCCATTTCTCAAAAGAGCAAACAGATTTTTTTATGTTTAATTTTGAAATCTGACATTTTGTCAGTTTCCCAGCCATCCCCAGTCATATGACTTGTTCTCTGATAAACTTTAGTCACTACAGTTTACTGCTGTACTGCAAGTTGGAATGATATAGTCCCCTCTCCCCCCCCCCACCCCAGCAGCCTTACAACAGAACAATGGGAAGATAAACAGATAGCAGCTCCATAACACAAGATAAAAGCTTCCTGGTAGATGTAAGAACAGCATTCAATAGTAAAATCCAGGTCCCACCGAGACACATTCAGTTACACTGAGTAGGAGAAACAACAGCCTGCCAGAAAGCAGTTCCATCCTAAAGTGCTGGCTCTTTCTGAAATCACATGACCAGGCAAAATGACCTGAGATGCACCTACACACCAATATTACAACTAAAATAAAGTACACTAATTGGTTCAAGAATACATTTTTAAACGGTAGAATAATTTATTAATTAATTAAGTATACAGTGTAATTTAGTAATACAAACTATACTGAGATGCACCTACACATATATTACAACTAAATACACAACTAAATATTACAATTAAATACACTTGCTGGTTCAGGAATGACATTTTATATTGTAGAGTGAATTATTTGCGGTGTAAACAGTGTCAGAAATAAAATCTACATCATAAAAATCATGACAGAATCCCTTTAATGTATTACACTCGTCATTGCACCTACACCAGGGGTTGTGTTTGTAGTTGACCCCTATAGTCATGTAATTATCATACAATATTTTCATGTATATTTCTCAGCTGCAGTACTGACCACTAACAGGGATTTGCACCCAATAAAACACTCTACACAAACTCAGTAAATTATCTTGCAATGGAAGGTTGTGCATGGCCTGCATTTGTGCTTCCTCTTGGTTCAAAGAGCAAGTTGTGCCTAAATTTACACAATTCACTACATAATGCCAGTGTTTGACTCTCCTGTATCTGACCCACAAATTTGAGCTGGTTTGTGCTGGTGCATTTACAATGGAATTTTGGGGTGGAAGAGTGTGGGGTAAAAACCATGGCAAAATGGTCTAGTTCTTAGCGAATGAGCCACTGATTTACAGCCTCACTTCTTGACCTACCACAGATTTCTATGTAATTCTAACACTCGGTTTCGATTTCTGAGTACGTCCATAAAATGACCTTGCTCCTCTGGCCTCTGTTTTTATATAAAAGAAATCATATTGTCTACAGCCTTGTATTTATTTATTTATTTATTTATTTTCATTTGTATGGTTTATATAATGAGACATTCTATGTATAATTCTTAATGCACCACTTTATTGTATCAATAGAAGTATCTGCCATTTGTAGATGGATATATTACACAGAAATAAACGTGACCTTGTTAAATACCCCATTAATGACCCCACACAGATTTTCATGCAACAAAAAGATCATAATTAATATGTTTTTCCTGCTCAACAATTTACAATCCAGGACAACTCCCCCAATATTAATACAAGTAGGGATGGGCGAATTTGACCCATTTCGTTTCGCCAAAAATTCGCCGCCGGCGAAATGACGCTGACGCCCATTAAAGTCTATAGGCGTGTCAAAGAAAATTTGATGCGCCTCTTTTTATTTTGACGCACAACGCCATACAAGTCTATGGGAGTCAGTTTTTTCACCGAAACAAGGCGCCCATCCCTAAATACAATCTTCACATTTTACTTAGTGCTGAAACTTTACTTATACATTTATTGAAGAGATGTCATTTAGCATGATTGGATGATGAATTATTGCAAGATTTACGACTGAGTGAATTTCTTTGCCCTATTAGCTGATGGTACAAATAGGGCTGATTCATTTGTATGGCAAACAATAGAAGAGGAAAAAGAAGAGAACTCCGGGCAGTAGTTGAACTACAATGATATTTGGGGTGCTTAGCACCATGTGTTTCCGACAGAGCTCTTTTACAAGTGGATAAAATGCAACTACTGCCTGGAGTTCTTTTCCTTTTCTGTTGTTTGTTGTTTATAGTGATGGGCGAATTTGTCCCGTTTCGCCGAATAATTAACAAATTTACAACGAAATTCATGAAACCCATTGAAGTCAATGGGCGTCAAAACAATTTTGACGTGTGTAAATTTTGATACCCACGACAATTTTTATATGCGCACCTATTCTGTCCAAATACATTAAAGTCAATGGGTGTATGAATAATTTTGACATTCAACAATTTTTATGCGAGCAACTATTCTGATGCACACCCACATTTTTTGGTACCGAAACATGGAAATTTGCCGCAAATTTGTGCCTGGAAAATTTATTTGCCCATCACTAGTCGTTTCTGTTGGAGGTCAGCAGAGAGTGACCATTCCAAGAAAGGGACAACATCGCTGTTATTCATGACTATCCTAAGTATGTTTAATGGTTTGTTTGGCCAACAACTGGATCACAACAGGAGCCAATGAAAACTCATTAGGAAAGAACTGCATCAAAAACCCTATGCAGCCTTGGCCCAATGGAATGAAGACTTAGAAATGGTTGTGTCCAATCACTTTTGCTATACAGTAGGTTACAGAGGTTGATAGTTGGTCAAATAACCCATTGGCAGAGAGAAAGCAATCGGTTCTATACC
This sequence comes from Xenopus laevis, assembly GCF_017654675.1. Lineage (NCBI taxonomy): Eukaryota > Metazoa > Chordata > Amphibia > Anura > Pipidae > Xenopus > Xenopus laevis. Next base: position 156,257,836 of record NC_054381.1, read on the forward strand.
AACCAACTCCTTGGATTTCACTCTTAGTGGCCTCAAAGCAGGTGATTATTTTTAATTCCAGGCTTGGAGTTAAGTTGTGGTTGCATCATACCCAGGTGTACTGCCAAACAGAGTCTCTTGTAGGCTTCCAGTCTATATAGGGGCTACCAATTGCCAACCACAGCCCATCATTGGCTGCAGGAACATTTCCCATGCTTGTGTTGCTCCCCATTTGTTATTAACATTTGATTGTGGCTCACTGATAAAAAAAAAGTTGAGGATCTTTGGATAGAAAGACTAGAAAGATGTTACAGATAATGGTGGGGTCAAGTGGGCATTGTTTTTCCGTCTAGAGTGAAATAGTGCAACTTTTAATTGAGAAGGTCAGATTTCAGGTGAGCATTAACAATGGAGTAGATGCATTATTGGAGTGGGGGGGGGGCAAGGCTCACACACCACCCATAGGCCCCCAGCCATAAAGCACTCTCGGGCCCCCCATCGTCAATATGATGATAAGAAATATATTTGTACTATATCTACGTTTTATTGCTTGCAGATTTTGAAGGGTGGAACTGTGCATATACCTGGATATGAGCTAGAGGCACCGGATAAACCTGCACTATCTACTTGGGGCCTCTGTTATTCATATTACTATCCTGGTTACCATGGCTAGTGACCTCATCTCACAGGCTTTACTTCACATGGAAAACTGGAGTTAAAGGGGTTGTTCACCTTTATATTAACTTTTAGAATGTTGTAGAGAGTGAAATTTTGAGAGAATTTGCGATTCGGCAGCTCCCCAGTTTGCTATTTCAGCCATCTGGTTTCTAGGATCCCAATGACCCTAGCAGCCATGCATGATATGCATAAGAGACTGGAATATGAGTAGGAGAGGCCTGATTAGAAAGATGAAAAATAACAATACATTTGTAGCATTATAGAACATTGGTTCTTAGATGGGGTCAGTTAAAAAATTGGAAATTCAGAAGAAGAAGGCTAAAGATTAAAAAAAGTATAAAAACTATAAAAAAAATTAAGACTAATTAAAAAGTTTCTTAGAATTGGCCATTCTATAACATACTAAAAGTTTAAGTGAAGGTGGACCCTTTAAAAGCATTAAATCTAAGGGCCAGTTGGAAATTGTGTAAGAAAACTACCATCTATATCATGTTACAGTCACATTTATGAGATAATTACTGATTAAACCCTGTAACTTTTCATAAAGATGTTTCCCCCCCCCCCCAGTCCAAAGATAAAAAGGTGATAAGTTATTACAGTCAGAGTTTGTGACAATTTGCTTCCCCATGAAAAATGGCAACAGAGAACCATCGGCTTGAGAAATTAAATATAAATCATTGAAAAAGAAAACATTCCCGGCTATGAGAAAACTCTCCAGTTTCAGGAAGAAGGCGGAACTGATCCCTTGAGCACCAAGTATACTGTGAGTGACATCAGTAAGAAAATGTATCTAAATTTACTATTGTTTCATGAACGTGGAGTCATTTCCATTTATATGACACTTTAGTCTATTCCAGTAATAGTGAAAGCAAGAGGAAGAAAGGTTGAATGACATAAATGTCAGGATTCATCAAATATTTCATCTTAAGACCTTTTCACCACTATATACCATTTCCAGATTGATCCTGGGCTGTAATTCTTATCTCAGGCTTGAAAGAACAATGTGTGAAATGTAACTATATTTAATTGGTCTCATTTTTATTCTTAATTTATATGGTGTTGATAAATTATTACTTAGCACTATGAAAGTTTCATTATTCATATGGAGCTCCCAGGCTACTTCCCAATCATAAACACACTAGTGGGCTGATTTATTACGTTTCGTCATTTTGTTTTGCATTTTTTTTTTTGTCCTTTGTTTTTTGATCACAATTTTTGGACACGGTTTCTTCTCTGCTGGTTTTAGGTGCTAAAGTGAGTTAAAAAAATAGCAATTGAAATGTTTTTTCCATGAATCACAGCAAAAAGCACTCAAGAAAGTTAATAAATCATCTTCTATTGTTAATTTACTCAGAAGCCAAATAATCTGTCATCACGTTCTTTAGATTGTGTTATGAAACCAGCCCCATCTCAGAAGCTCTGCACAGAAAATACTATGGTTGGAATCAGGTGTGCAACTACAGAAGAAGCCATGGGAGTTTAGGAGGCCCTATTAGTCCCTAATTGATGAGCAATTTCAACATATATTGGTAAAAAAGGACAACCTCTGGATATGTTGGGGGCCCTAAACTTAATTTGCTGTGGGGCCCAGTAACATCTAGTTATGCCATTGGTTTGAATCAAACACAAGACCAAGGCTCTGATGGGGTTGTTGGCTGCTCTTCCTAATTAGTGGGCAAGGAGAGCAGCCAGCAAGTGATAATCTCCCATTTATTCTCCCTTCCACCTATTTCCCTGGACATGTTACATCACCCCAGCACCCTTATTGGTGGGTGGGGTCAGCCTATCAGGGCTGACGCTGCCCTTTATAAGCCCAATCCTCCTGTGCCTGAGCATTGGCATATGCATATGAGCACTGTGGCATGTTCCTATCACTCTGTTGCTTGCTCTGGCTTTTGTTCCTGCTCTTGTCCAGCTCTTGACCTGCCCTTGTTCTTACCCCTGTCCCTGCTTAGTCCTGTTCTTAATCCAATCTTGTTCTCTATGCCTGCTCCATCATGTTCCAGTCCTGGTCTCTATGCCCACTCCATCCTGTCACTAGTTCTTCACCCGATTTTCCTGTTCCAGTCCTGTTCTCCATTCCTGCTCCATCCTGTCTTTGGTTCTTCACCAAGGACAGGATCAATCCCTATACTGTAGGACTTATAAAAGCAGTATAGGCAGCAGTAAACAATTGCCCTCTCTTTCACTACACATTAGACACATATATTCCTACCAATTTTTATATCTACTAGGGAAATTAAAAGGATGCAGGCACTTCCAACACTTTGGTGTTGAGGTGGTTTGCCCCTCATGCATACACCACTGTTTCTATGGGGTGAAGAAAGATCCCTGTGCTCCTTTTTGGTGTGAAAAGACCTGTAGTAGTTTTCCTTAGTGTGGGCAGGGTGCAAATTGCATCTGTTTTCTACAGTGTGTCCTACACGTACTAAATGAGCACCTACTCAAGAAACTGTTTCATGTAGACAAAAAAAACTTCTATATAATGCGAGGAATGGTCTAATATGAATATGCTAAACTATTCCGTGCAAGCCAATTGCAAAGTATTTCAGATAATTAAAAACTCCCACTTCCAATTGCCTTTTTGGTTATCATGGTAACGAGAGAGATGAAACTGGAAATATGGATCCTTCACAACATGCGGAATGCGCCTGATTATCAGTTTAGCCTAACTTGGGTTCTTTTACACAAATGTCGCCGCTGAAAATTAATGGTAGGGAGTTGCCAGCCAAAAAGACTTTGAGCTGGGCTACCTCCTGCATTAAAGATGTGGCAGTTGCTTCTGGCTCAGATTGAAGTTGTTCTTAGAGTCGACTGGAGGGCTCATGCGTGCAAAGTTGATGGATTTGTAAGAGAAGTTGGAAATTAGAATTTCCTGCTGTCTTTACGTTTCCAGTGCTGCTGAGCAGCTGCAAAAGATATTAAATATAAGCAGCAACCGTCGCTTCCAGATATAGACTATGTAACGACAGGAGCCAACACACTGGTATAATGCACGAGATTTATTTCCTATAGACTTTAACAAGGAGTTTTTGTGTTTACTGCTTGCAGCATGTCATCTCTGCAGATTTAAGGCTAACCCCAGTGGGATTCTTTCATTTGTCATAAAACCTGGAAAAGAAAAGGAAGCACTCGCTATATATCAGAGAGATGCTAAACACGGCCATCCCTTCATCTGAGCTGTAATAAGATTAAAGCTTTCCGAAAGATTATTGTGCAAATGCATAAAGTTGCTTAATATGAATTAGCCATGCAGAAGTCTGGCAGGGAGCGATGTCATGAATTGATTCTGACATTTTATAATTCACTAAATGATCAGAAAGCAGAACCATTATTACGCTCTTTCCTAATGCATGTTTTTTTCTCTGTTGCCTAATGTCTATGGATATCTATACAGTCTAGGTACAGTCTGGTTCTTTTTAATTATAATGGGCACATTTAGCCCAGTCCAGTGACCCACAACAATTTTTTTTTTCATTGTATACAAAGAAGAAGGCACCATTGAGTCCAAATTGTTGCTGTTCTGAACCCTCACTCATATCTATTCACATTCACCAACAAGATACCATAAAGTCATGTTATAATGCACTAGGGGTCATTTATTAGATCCCTGAACTCAAGGTTTTAGTAAATGAAGTACTTCTATTAGTGGTTGTCTAAAGGAGAATGAAAGTTCCAGTTAGGACCCCTCCCCCCAAGGATTGTAAAGGCTTACCTGATACCCTAGGCAGGTGCTCTTGTTAGCAAAAAACTGCACTGACCTTGGGGCACTTGCTAGTAAGAAATCGTCTTCCATGGGCAGTAGAGTTAAAGGTGGACTGCTGGATTCTGAAGAAAGAAGAAGGAATGAAGTTGAAATCTGGGAAAGAATGGTGTATTTTGGGTAAAAGCAGGGGCGGAACTACCAGGGGAGCAGGGGGTGCAACTGGGCCAGGGCCCACACCCCCCGCAGGGCCCCCCCGGCAGATCGCGCATGCTGCAGCCGGCTAGATTCAGCTGCAGCCGCAGAGAAAAATCACACGGACGAGGGTCGGGGCGGCCCACCTAGTTCAGTTACTGGGTAAAAACATGGCTGAAAATTGCACTTTCCTAACTAAGCCTTGGTAAGTGATTGTGGTCTATAGTCTGTGTTCTGCACTTAGCACTGGATTGGCTCTAGGTGCAGAGTACAGTGCAGACAGGTTCAAGGCAGCTCTGTTTTTACCACTTTCATAGGGTTGACATTGAATCCAGGACTCCATTACCGTCTGTGCCCAATGGCACTCCCTAACTTGCATGTCTAAATGAAAAAAAGGTAATGCACAAATGCCTCTGCCACCCCTTATAAATAAAGTACATGCATGTCTCTGCACTCAATTTGCAATTTTGAAAAGTACAGGCCAAGTCTGCATACTTTTTGCACTTTGCACCATGTCCCGAACTTTGTTTCTAAATGACCCCTATTATCTCTTGCTGAAAGCATATTTATAGGAGCGGGATCTCTTTTCCAAACAGCTGGGGCCCTTCTTTCAACATTGGCCAAATATTCACCTGGGAAGTAACCCATTATAAACACTGGGCAAATTTGCAGCTGGACAGTAACCCATAGCAACCGACCAATCAGTGACTGGCTTCTTTAAGTTGCCTGCAGGTTAAACAATGAAGGCAAACCTTTAATGATGGGCGAATTTCTCCCGAAAAATTCACAAAATTGATGCCCGCGTCCATTTTGATGCCAGCATTAAAGTCAATGGGCGTCTGAATAGTGTTGACGCACATTGGCTTTGACGCGAGTGACTTTTCGAATGAGCATCCACATTTTTTTGGTGCCGGCAAATTTTCTGGAGTTTCGCAAATTTATTCATCGGGGGCGAAAGTCGGAAATTAGGCAAATTTATTCGCCCATCACTACAAACCTTATATTAATTGCTATGAGTTACTACCAGGTGCAAATTTGCCCAGTGTTTATAAATGAACCCCAGTATGTTCTCAGCTCCAGTTATGTCGTTTTATTCTAGACTTCTGAGCCACTGACGTGCAGTATATCTGCTCAGAGTCCTAAGTAGTATTAAGAACAACTCCCCGGAAACATCTCTGCCTCCAAACCAAGATATATCTATTCTGCTTAGCTAATGATACCTTCCAATTATATAAAGACGTTGATGAAAAATGCTGGTGCCACAAACATGTAATTTAAATAGGAGTAGATTCCATCAGCTAGAAGTATCAAACGAATGCTGAGTGCAACGTAGAAGAATATCTCATTTTCTTCCTTCTGTTCCTTTTTACAATATGAACACCGAACGCTCATTTCTACCGAAGCTGAACATTTGTAACATGATAACAATAGAGTAATATAAAGTAGATGCACCATTAATTCTTCTATCTGGGTTCTTATGAAAAATCTCACACTGTTACTTTCATAAAAAGAAAGATTTAGAAAAGGGCTTTTTATTGAGCCTTGCAGAGAATACAATCTGTAATGTTGGAAGAGCTTCTAAAAAAAACCAGAACAGGGGGGAAAAAAAAGCAGAAAATGATCTGCTTATAACACAGTCAGGGAATTATGATTCCTGAATAATAAAAAACAACTCAACTTCAAGACAGATAGAAGGATGCAGTGAAGAATAGAGATTGTCTCTGCTTAACATCCCTTAGTGGGACAGAGGGCTAGAAATACTGTAGGTATTGTTAGTGAATAGTTCACTATCCTGAACTCTCTACCGTGCAGTATTTTACTGTTCATACCTAAACCAAATGGACCTGCCTTCAGAATACTGGTACTTATTAGGGAGATTTCCTTTTGTTCCTGTTACTCTCTTAACAATGTCCATAGACACTTTTCTTTCCATTAATAAATAAATAAATAAATAGTCTTGGTTTCCCATTATATTGGTGATGGGAAAAATAATCTGAAACCTTAAAAGGTAGCACAGGTCAACAGTGGAGAACTTGTATACCTGGAGTCCACTGAAAGAACAAAAGAAGAATAGTCAAGGGTCCATCATCTGCCACCAGAACCCATCTGCCATCTCCCCCATATTACCTTGCTGCCGCACTACTAGCACCCCTGCTGCTTCTGCCATAATATTTACCCAACCGGTGCCACCGTAGCCAATGGCAGCCCAGCCACAACCCAGGCCGAACAGGGTTTTCTCCAAGTGAGCAAATTTGACGCTGCAGGTCAATAACCATAAGAGATGTGAGGGCTAGACCTCTATCATCTATCTATCTATCTATCTATCTATCTATCTGTCTGTCTGTCTGTCTGTCTGTCTGTCTGTCTGTCTGTCTGTCTGTCTATCTGTCTATCTCATCTTCAATTTATGTATCATCCATTATATATCTATCATATTGTAAGTTTCTATGTATATTATATCATTAATAATAATATCAATATACCTCAACCCACTTACTAGGGTTTCTGGTTCTTTTGAGCAAGCAGACAATGAATCCACACCAATGAGCGTATAGTAAAGTGATGTATTGTAAAATAAATCAATTGATTGTTCTACATAAATGATTACACTTAGACTAAACAAAAATTACAATATTTACAGTTACACATTACACAAGTCTACATAGTTGTTACCAAAAAGGCAGGGGAATAGAGTTCGGCTTCATCTCTGCCTTCCCCTCTGGTCTTCATTCCTCACATGTCTTGTCCCAGGCTCCTCTGGCTTCTCCAGCTCTCTAGCTGCCTCCTCTCAGCTGCCCAGCTCCCTCTCTCCTGCCCAGCTCTCTTCACATGTCTGCTCGTGTTCTTTTATCCTGCGTTCTCACCTTCCCCCGCAGGAACCCTCCCAACTGCCAAGATGCTGTGATAAACCCCCAACTTGCCTACATCCTGTTGAGCAAGTTTTCTCACATACACAATCAGTTTTATGGTCCCCACAGCAGACATAGGCCTTAGTAGTCACAGGAAAACCTTTGTTATGATAATCAGGGCTTCATGTAAGTTCCCTGAACAACAGCTTTCATATTAAATAACAAAATCAAGATGGCAATTTCTTACAATATAGCATCTATCAATCAATCAATCAATCAATCGATCATCTATCTGTCATATATATATCTACTGTACATTGTTATCTATCTATCTATCTATCTATCTATCTATCATCTATCTATCTATCTATCTATCTATCTATCTATCTATCTATCTATCTATCTATCTATCTATCTATCATCTGTCTGTCTATCTCATCTTCAATGTATGTATCATCTATCATATATCTATCATATAGCATCAATCAATCAATCAATCAATCATCTATCTGTCATATATATATCTACTGTACATTATCTATCTATCTATCTATCTATCTATCTATCTATCTATCTATCTATCTATCTATCTATCTATCTATCTATCTATCTATCTATCATCTATCTATCTATCTATCTATCTATCTATCTATCTATCTATCTATCTATAACAATCTATTTTTATTTTTAAATAAAAAGGCTCCATGTTCTACCTAAAAGCACACTGTATGTTATTCTAGTCCATCAAAAGTAATCTTTGACTTAAACCAACTTGTTCGCTGAAAGAATAAATTATATAATTTTTGTAATAACAATTTTCTCCAGCTTTTCCTTTCACGTCTTTATGGTAATTTATAGTAAAGCCTATCTGAAAAGACACAAGGCATTATCACATTTATCATATATGATTTACAAAGCAAACATAAAAAGCCAGCTTTCTTGACACGTTTTCCGTTACATTATCATGCGGCGTTCTATTCCGTTCATGCAGAAAAGAGCCCATCTGGAAAAGGGTTGTTCCATTTAATTAGTTGTAATGGTAATGGAACTTAACTGCTTCCACGCCAGAGGATTTGGAGAGAGATTTGGAAATGTAACTAAGTGAACAAATTGTTTTTCTTTTAACTCTTGATGGGATGGAGACTGGAGACTAGAGAATGAAGATGTTTTTATGGGGAAGTGTCACGGCCGGCACCCAATACAAGAACAAATGCCAAGGACCCTGGTCTCGGCTCGGCTTTACCAGTAGTGTGACCACCTTTGGGCTTCGGGAGGAGCTCTCAGCTTAATTGGGTGCCACCTGGACTTAACAAAGAGGTACAAGGCGAGGAGTTCTGGCTGGCAAAGGGGCACGACCGGAGAGCAAGAGTCTTTGGGCAGAAGGTCAAGGACAAGGTGTCAGGTGGAAACGGAGCAGACCGGATCAGGACAGGCAGATAACAGAATCGTTAGGCAGGCAAGGGGTCTAAATCAGATAATCAGACAGACTGGATAAGGCAGAAGAATGGTCAGACAGGCTGGGTCGAGGCAGGCGGATATCAGAATCGTCAGGCAGGCAAGGGTCAAACTGGGTTGTCAATCAAGGTGTTAAGCAGGAATCGTTGTCGTAGGCAGGCAAGGGTCAAACACGGATAAACAGTCAGGATAGCAAATTCAGGAACAGGTAGCAAAAAGCTCAGGAAACCTCAGGATATGATCCTATAACGGGCCCTGGCTACAGGTCTGAATGGGCCTTAAATAGGGATCCAATTGGCGCCAAAACGTGCGCAATTTCACGCTGTTGCGTGCTGGCGCAATCACGCCAGCGTGCCTGCGCCTTTAAGAGACGCGCAGGCGCGCCACGCGCGCCCTAGGGATCCAAAAATGGCGCCGGCAAGGACAGGAGCGGCGCAGTGGGCGTCCACGCCAGGGACGCGGCGTGGACCCCGCTGCCCACTAGACCACCAGGGTAAGTTTCTTACAGGAAGGGAGGGATATTGGCATGTACAGTAAGTAGCTTTGTGCTGCACCCTATAGATAATCATTGTACAATTATGTATTAAACATTAATGAACAGGGGCCAGGAGTGGACTGATCACAGAACTCAAGTCTATAGTTGAATGTACAAACATTTACACAATGTCAAGGTGGTGATGATGAAAAGGGAATGGAAGACTTTACATTTTATGAAGGGCCAAGGCAAATTATTTGTGATGACGTCTTTTGTAAAATGTTCGCTCTTTGATAATTACTGTCACACATACATCAGAATACTAACAGTTTTGCAGCAAAGTCTACACTTTGCTTTTATATTTAGTATTTACTACAGGTATGAGAACTGTTATCTGGAAACCCATTATCCAGAAAGCTCCAAATTACAGTAAGGCCATTTTTATAATTTTAATAAAATGATTCAGATTTCTAAAAATGATTTCCCTTATCTCTGTAATAATAAAACAGTAGCTTGTACTTGACCCCAACTAAGGTATAATTAATCCTTATTAGAGGCAAAACAATTCTATTGGGTTCATTTAATGGTTAAATTAATTGTAAGCAGACATAGGGGCCCACTTTTTAAACCTTGATTTTTTCTGGTCAAGGTTTTTAGAGGATAAACTCAAATTTGTCATGAAAAAAAATCCTCACATTTTTAGGGATTTATCATACCCCAACGCTGGTAATATGGCAGCGGGGACCTCCTGGAGTAGGAGCCCTGGTGGGCCTCACACACCCCAGTCTGACCCTATATTGGTGTAAAGGATTCATAGTGATTGTATCATGCACAGGTGTAGTGTTAAAGGCCTGTGGGCCCTAAGTTTTAGTAGTAGAATTTGTGGCGAATTTCCGTGTTTCGCCACTGGAGAATAAATTCTCGCAACTGCGGCTGAAATTCTACAGCATTAAAAAAACTTTTGGACGCGTGTTGCAAAAGTAGCTTGCGTCAAAACCGTCAACACTATTCGAACGTGACTTAAACGCCATCATCAAAATTGGCTGCAAATTGACGCAGGCATCAAAATTCGTGTTTCACTAATTTTTCGTAGTTTTTTTGGCAAAACAGTACAAGTTCGCCAATCACTTCTGGGCATTCTGGGCATGCCTTAACATACTGCCCTGTAATTACTACCTGCTTATGATATATTGAACCTGTAATCAGAGTATTTATAGAATTCTACAGCCTGCAAGTTGTAAACTGGGAGGTTACCCCTATTTCCCTATTTCCCTATCACATTCTTCCGCACCCTTTTGCTATTATGTTGAACATGTCTTCATGCTAAAACCAAATAATACCAAACTGTTCGCTTTTAAGGGAGATAGAAAAACGCTGTCTCCTGCCAGATCACAAGACATTCATTTGCATTGCCGTTTTACTTGCTTCACTTCTCAACCTAATTTTCTCAGGAGGCCAAGGAGGGAACAATAAAAAGAAATAATAATCTTAGCAAAATAGTCCCAATCTATTGTGAGTTTCTTCCCGTGGGAAATAATAACACAGATATGATTAGAGAAGTTTGGGCCCTTGGGATGAAGTCAGTGAGCTACCAAGTGCTAATTATCCTACACCAAGAGCTCCTTCTACCCTGGAGATTCCATGTGCGATATAAATAGATTGTTAATGACAAGCTGCTCTTCTTCACGTAAACGGGTGTTATTTTATTGCTGTGTTCATTGGAAGAGGGAAAAAACTAATAACTAATGGAGTTGTATACCAGAGTAACTATGCCAGATGGAGGTGCAGATATAGATCATTGACCTTTTTTTTTCATATGCAAGCATCAAATAAAATGTATCTAGGGAATGAAGCAGCAGGAGGTGACATCTATCCAAACTTTAGAAGTTAGAAAATGAAACCATGTTAGTACATGAGCCCTAAAAGTTCTTTCTGGCATTAACATATGATTCTTTTTAAAGGGGAACTCCATCTTCCAAACCAAAATTTGATAAAGAGGTCCACATAACACAGAAACCCCTAATATACACATCACAGTTACCTGATTCTTCAAAAAGTATGAATAAATGCCATTTTTATGCTCAAATCCAGTTCTTCTCTATCTGCGTCATTTGAAATGGGAAGGAGGGACTAAAACACTGATGTTACAAATTGTAACAACTACTCCACAGCTTACAGACAGCATGCCGGAACTACATAACCCACAAAGCATTGCACTGGGATGTTCCTCTCCTTATGGAATTCATATGTGCAGGGAATTGTGGGGTTTGGAGGATGCAGGCTGAGGACAGATGGCTGTTGATACAAAGTAACAGTAGTCAGACAGCTCAGCAAAGTAGTCAGACAGATCAGCAGGAGAGCAGGGGGCTAGGCTCAGGGAACTGTCAGAAACCATTAAAAATCATGAAAAGTCTGCCTATTTTTTAATTGATGTATATTGCAAAGTTGCTTCAAATTATGTTTACTTTCAAAAAGCTTAAGTTATGTTTTTGTGGAGTTCTCCTTTAATACTTTTAATGTTTATTAAAGATCAACACGGCACAGAGAACAGACACAATAGAGAGCCGTGCCACATTTATAATACAGAACAAGACTGGGCCTCACACTATATGCTAGATGTATAAAATAGGGAACATCGGGCAATGTATCAGGTGGGTTGTCTTATGGAACTCAAAATGATATGGTACATTACTTCTACATTAACCTGGTTCAAGAACATAATCTGAGGAGCGATGTCATGGGTTGAGGTTTCCTCAACTGATGATCAGGGATAATAAAGGTATTATGTATTTTGGAACAATATAATATAGGAGGTATAATATATCTTTTATGTCTTCTTCTGTGATGGCTTGTCCTAGTCTGAATCGAGATGAATCTTGGTAGGACTGACTGAGTTTTAAAAACAAGGCTTGTCACCAGACAAGCCCACTGTGGGTTGTAAATGCATGAGATTCTATTGGAGTCTGTTTGGAACAGAAAATATCTTTGTGAAGTGAAGGGGAGTCAAATACAACTGATACAATAACAGTTTTAGTTGACTCCATGTTGGCATCTGGATCAACAATTCAAGTCAGTCAATGAATTGTTCATTCATAATAATAATAATGCTACTAAGTAGACACAGCCTCCCCCGTTGGGCACTTGGTTACTCAGGGTTGGACCGGGCAGTGGGCAGGCCCGAACTGGCAACCTGTGAGTTCTGGTAAATGCCAGAGAGGCTGCTGTAAAATGCCATAGACAGTCACTATTTAGTGGACTGAAGGTGAACTGGATGGGCCTCTGTGTACTTGAAATGCCAGGGCCTATTTTGGCTCCCAGTCCATTGACCCCTGTGCGCCCCGCTGATCCTGACCTGCCGATCCTGAGGGATGGAGTAGGGACCCCTGACTTCCCCTCCTGAACTCAGCCGTAACATAAAACAAGTGGGTGTGAGGAAGCGAGGGGGATGCTGGGTCAGAGCATGACCTGATGACTGCGGCAAAAGCCCTGTGGTTGGTGTGGGGGGCCCCTGACATGGCAGCCCTGGAGGGCCCTGGACCCCCCAGTCTGACAGTGAAAGTATTTGCCTTTGGCATAGAGGAGGGGCAGGCAATATTTGATTGACAGCTGAGATTTTTAAAGGATCTTACAACAGCTATGAATGCTTTAATAAAAAATAGAAATTGCATTTCTTGTTTAATTTGAAAAGGACTTTTATTATACAAATTTTTGTGTCTGGGTGACAGGTCCACTTTAACAATAATATCTTCCTGCATAATATTTCTGCTACATACACGGCAGAAAACACAAAAAGAGTGAGCATTTAGGCATGTGCAGCCTGGCAATGTATCCAGTAAATCGATATGAAAGCTGTAGGATGTAGATGAGAGGTTTGGACATGGAGGCTACAGGTGCAATGTCTATTTTAGTAGCTTTTACCATCAAACTCCTCTCTCCTTGCTTTCTGCTTGGGATTACGGCTCAGCATTTTCTTTCAGCCTGTGTTTTCTTTAGAAATGCGGCTCCAGCATGGTGCTCTCTCGATGACACACTTTAAATGAATACCTATTATACTTCTGCCCTATTGCAAACATCAAACGCAAGTGCTTTGTGATGCCCCCGAGCTTTCTGTGCAATTAGGTTGTGGTTGCTTAAGGTGCTGCAACAAAGCCTCAGAGAATATGCGCTATTTTCATTCCAAACATAATGTGTTTTCCAGCTGTTTATCTTAAGAAATGTAACACAAACACCGTAAGTAAATATTATATGTGCAATGTACACAGAGACCGGTATTTTAGCGTGATGCTTTTATTTGGCTATGGCATAACCATATTAGCGAATCAAATGCAATTGAGAGAATGTCATAAACATCAGAAGTGAAAGTACAATTAACAAAACTATGAAGAACAATTTACTGTGTGCATCGTTGCTCTGTATATTAGCCAATGAATACATCACAGATATTAGCTATCCATTACACTATTTTAACCCTATTTTAACCCCTGTCTAGGTCAGTAATCCCCAACCAGTGGCTCGCGAGCAAAATGTTACTCATCAACCCCTTGGATGTTGCTCCCAGTGGCCTCAAAGCAGGTGCTTAATTATGAATTCTTGGCTTGGAGGCAAGTTTTAGTTGTATAAAAACCAGGTGTACTCAGTGTCGGACTGGGCCGGCGGGAAACCGGGAAAAAACCTGGTGGGCCCCGGCCCTCTTGGGCCCCCGCCGGCCCAGACCCAGTCCTAGATTGGCCCCCCAAATGGAAAAAAGTTTTTCCCCGTTTGTGCATGCGCACAGTGGGCCTAAGGTTCGCTCATGCGCGTGGTGGGCCTGGCATTCGTGCATGTGCGCAGTGCGTCTGCCATTCACACATGCGCACAAGCTTTTGTGCATGAGCACGCGGCCCCCGGGCTTCAGAACCCGGTGGGCCCCAACTGCGCCAGTCCGACCCTGGGTGTACTGCCAAACAGAGTCTGCTGTAGGCTGCCTGTCTACATACGGGCTACCAAATAGCCAATCACAGCACTTATTTGGCACCCCAAGAAGGTTTTTCGTGCTTGTGTTGCTCCCTAACTTTTTTTGCATCAGAATTTTGCTCACAAGTAAAAAATGTTGGGGACCCCCGGTCTAGGTTCTGGGTTACAGGATTATTTTTAAAATGATTTTGTTTCATTTTGCTCAGTGCGAGGAGAATAGGGCTTCCCAGACAGGCATAGTAGAGGGAGGGAAGCTTTGACCAGGTCTAGGCAGGCTAGAGGGAGAAAAGGGTTAAATAGTTGAGAGAGGTGTTACCTTGTAGGGAAAAGGAAATGGTCAAACGGAAATCCAAACTTTTCTTCAGTAGTGGTCGGAGAAGCATCTCGTCCTTCTAGTCTGGTAGTGTCATGGTTTTTGGTGGTAGAGGAGCGTTGGTGCTCTTGCAGTTGAGCAGGTGTTGGAATACTTGCTGGAGTGGTGAATTGGGGCAGTATTCCCCTATTAGTAGAGTTGGTTGGTACAACTTCGGGTAAGGGGGTTCCAGGAGGTAAGGTTTCAGTGAGGCTAATTTCACTTCTACTTGCTCAAGGGCAGAAACATTTGGATGACCAGCATGGAGGTGGCCTGTTCACTCGATGGAGTTATACAGACAGGCATTACGGTTAGGGTAATGTTATTAATAGTGATGGGTGAATCTATTTGCCAATTTACGCATTTCACTGCCAGCGAATAAATTTGTGCGATTCACTGCCGGCAACAATTTAACCGACATTGACTTTAATGTGCGTCTAATGTGTGAAATTGTGCTGGCATAAAAAATCCTGTTTCGTGAATTTTTCAGCCATTTTGCTCATTTCACGGGAAGTCCACGAACTTCGTGGCGAATCGGGACAAATTCGCCCATCACTAGTTAGTAATAAAAGCTGCAACCTTTAAATTCCATCTTGGTCTCTTTGGGTGTCTTTATTATACATTATCAAATGCTTATGAGGTTCAGGTATGGGACGTATTTTGTCCAAATGCATTAAAGTCAATGGGTGTCCAAATTATTTTGTAGAAAATGAACAGCACCATCGATTTGGATGTGGTTTAAAAAGCCTTTATTTGTGCTCTTGTGGGCATCCCCCGCGACGTTTCAGGCCATGTGGCCTTTTATCAAGCTTGATAAAAGGCCACATGGCCTGAAACGTCGCGGGGGATGCCCACAAGAGCACAAATAAAGGCTTTTTAAACCACATCCAAATCGATGGTGCTGTTCATTTTCTACATTACATGGTCTGTCAATGGAAAGTGGTCGTTGCAGAACGTGCACCATCAAGGCAAGATACTAAGAATCGGTGTGCTGACTAAATTTGTTCTCCAATTACTGTCCAAATTATTTTGACACGCACCAATTTTTATGCATGAGCCAATATTTTTTTGTAGCAGCGTTTTTTTCCGCCGGTGAATTTTGGACACAGTTTCACGAACATTCACGCCGGTGAAACACGGAAATTCGTCACGAATCACTAATAGCCTTCATTGAATTAAAGGGAAACTCCACCTAAACATGTTTTCTTTTTATTTATTTGCATAAGATGCCGCAAGATGATGTCATTCTAAGCAGCCTTCTAATATAGCTCGACAATGTTCATTGGTTCTAAGTGTAAATGTAATTTCAGATAAAAGTAATGTCTGCCTGTTTATATTATCTCCCCTGCTGGTTATTAAAATGATGGATATTGAAATGTTGCCTAAAATTCATTTTGATGTGCATAAAACAGTTTAGGCCTATAAATGTAATGTCTAACAAATCGAACGGGTGAATATGGAGTCAGCAGTAGTGCATTTATTTTCAATACAGGTATAGGATCTGTTATCTGGAAACCAGTTATCCAGAAAGCTCCAAATTACAGAAAGACCATCTCTCATAGACTCCATTTTATCCAAATAATCCAATTTTTTTTTAAAGTTTCTCTGTAATAATAAAACAGTAGCTTGTACTGGAGCCCAACTAAGATATAATTAATATAATATACTATTTCCAACCTGTTATCCAGAATGCTCAGGACCTGGGATTTTCCGGATAATAGATTTTTCTGTAATTCGGATCTTCATACCATAAGGGGCAGATTTATCAAGGGTCAAATTTTGAAGTACAAAAAACTTTGAAATTCGACCATCGAATTGAAAAACTTTGACCTTTTTTCACTGAATTTGACAATCCTACGATCGAATAAAAATGATTTTAGCGTACGATCGAAGGACTCTTATTCAATGTGTAAAGACTTAGAAAAAGTTTGTAGAAGCTCCCCATAGGCTAACGTAGCGATTCGGCAGGTTTAATTTGGCCAAGTATTGAAGTCGAAGTTTTTTTTAAAGAGACAGTACTTTGATTACCGAATGGTCGAATATTCTAACGATTTTTTCTTCGAATCGAAGTCAAAGTAAATTCGAAGTCTTAGTATCTTCCAAATTACAGAAAAATCTATTATCCGGAAAACCCCAGGTCCTGAGCATTCTGGATAACAGGTTGGATGGTCGAAGTATACAAAAAAATTTTGTACTTCGAAAATTCACTCGAACCTTAATAAATCTGCCCCCTAGTGTACTAGAAAAACATTAAATAAACCCAATAGGCTGGTTTTGCTTCCAATAAGGATTAATTATATCTTAGTTGGGATCAAGTACAAGTTACTGTTTTATTATTACACAGAAAAAATAAATCATTTTTAAAAATTTGGATTATTTCATTATAGTGGAGTCTATGGGAGACAGACATTCCGTAATTCAGAGCTTTCTGGATAACAGGTTTCTGGATAATGGATCCCATACCTGTACATAATAACCCATCAGTTTATTTTGCCTTTCTCTTAGATACACCAAAATTAACTTTATTTTTTCTTTTACAGACTGGGGGATTTTTATTATTATTTTTTTTAAATCTACCTGGTTTTACCTTTAAAGGCTCAACGTTCTGTTACTCGCAAGTCATTAAAATATGAAATGAGACCTGTGATAATAGATGTGTATGAGACCTGCATGTGACACTTCCCATAATGTAACTGCAACAATTTTAGGCAGAGAGACTTTAAAGCATCACACGTGTGTGTTATCTTTGCAGGACAGGGCTGAGGAAAGACAATTCCACTGTACAACATTGTCAGCATTAAAAATTAACATTCTCCATAACTAACAATATAACCTAAATTTCAATTAAATTTAAGACCTCAAAGTGTTTTACAAAATACAGAGGATTACAGTAAAACGTGTAAATTAAACATAAAAAACAAGAGGTGCTTCCTGCAGGATAAGCCAAAATAAAAAGTCGGCTCCTATTCATTAACAAAAGCAATTAGGATGTGTGAGAAGTTACACTTTGTACGATATTGCAGCTATTCTTATCTTATTTAAAGGGATACTGTCATGGGAAAAACATTTTTTTTTTTCAAAATGAATCAGTTAATAGTGCTGCTCCAGCAGAATTCTGCACTGAAATCCATTTCTCAAAAAAGCAAACAGATTTTTTTATATTCAATTTTGAAATCTGACATGGGGCTAGACATTTTGTCAATTGTCAATAGCAGCAATGATCCAGGACTTCAAACTTGTCACAGGGGGTCACCATCTTGGAAAGTGTCTGTGACACTCACATGCTCAGTGGGCTCTGATTGGCTGTTGAGAAGCTAAGCTTAGGGCTCGTCACTAATTATCCAGCAGAAAATGAGCTTCCCCTGTAATATAAGCTGATGCTACAGGTTTGCTGATTATTAAATTCTGATGCTAATTGCACTGGTTTCTGTGCTGCCATGTAGTAATTATCTGTATGAATTACTAGCCTTATATTGTGACATTTCTATTCTATGTGTACTGTATATTGTGAGTGGGTCCCTAAGCTCAGTAAGTGACAGCAGCACAGAGCATGTGCAGTGAATCAGCAGAAAAGAAGATGGGGAGCTACTGGGGCATCTTTGGAGACACAGATATTTACTGCTAAAGGGCTGTGGTTGCCTTGGGCTAGTACAGAAGCACAAAACATTATGTACAACATTTCTACCTACTTCTTTAGTTAAGCTTTAGTTCTCCTTTAATCCTCCCTCTGGTGGTTGCCGTGGCCTTTTGCATTATAACCCACCCCCTTTATGTCACTGCTCACCCCATTTTGTGTCCACCCCTTACCCTTCCAGCTAACACACAGTATTAGACCCCCACCCACCATCTCTCAAGATTCCTGCCATAGAGAAACCAGTGTAAAGTGTAAACCATCTTGTAAAGCAATAATCCTTTCAGTGTCCATCACTATTCAGGTCCTGCTCATTAGATTATATAGTTATAAATACAATTGGTACACAAAATACCTTAATTTCAGTATATCACTTATATATAGATTATAGATCCCTATGACTAAGGACATGGCACCTGAAAAGTGTTGGGCCTTGTATCTACAGTTAATTGACATTATGGGGGTTATTTACCAAACTCCTCTCAGACTTTTTTTGGGGCAAAACTAAATTTTTTACCTGTTTTTTTTTAACTCGAATTTTTTGAATTTTTAACTCGATTTATTAAAGCACGGCGCAGCAAAAAGCCAGAATCTGAAAATCCGCCATCTCAGACCTGCCTAGCCTGTGTATAAGTCAGTGGCAGAGGTCCCAACCTATTTTGAAGTTTCTGTGGTCTGCCCTGGAATTAGCCTGGAAATTTGAACATTTCAGACTTTTAGGGGAAAAATCTGAAAAATTCTGCATTTTCGGGATATTGAGTAATTTGGGAAAACTCGTACAATTTGGGTTTTCACTAGATTTTATTACGTTTTTACCCAAACCAATTAAATCAAGTTTTTTTTTTTAATAATAAATAAGGTAAAATCAGGTATTTATGGTTATGGTTGTGTTTTTTTTTATTTAAATAATGAGATAAATTCGGATTTTAGTAAATAAACCTCTCTATATAAATATTTTTTCCTGCCAAGTTGGAACCATTCCTTAGGGCTACAGGTAAAGGATTCATTATCTGGAAACCCAATACCCAGAAAGCTCTGAATTTACGGAAAGGCCGTCTCTCATAGTCTCCATTTTATATATATTTAAAAGTTCTATCATAATAAAACAGTACCTCTTACTTGATCCAAACTAAAATATAATTAATCCCTATTGTTTAGTAATCTGAGCTGAGAAGAACTGAGCATGCTCATTAATCAACAACCAAAGCAAATTCCTGAGGGAGGGGGCCGAGCGGGTTAGAGGAGGAGAAGAATTTCTAAGTGATTAAGGGGATGCTGGAGTCTTACTGTTAACCTTTTAACAACCAGAGTGTCAGTTATCTGATGCTGTTCACTGATTAAATTTTTGAGGAGGGGGTTTACATGTACTTTAAGGTATGAAGATCCAAATTACGGAAAGCTGCTGATATGTCCCGAGTATTCTGGAAAACAGGTCCCATACCAGTTCTGAAAATTAAAAGCGCTAAGCAAATTAAACAATTTAACATTTTGTTTTGCAATTAACAAGTTTAATCACCATCAAGTACATATTATATTATAAAATACCATAGCAAGGGGAATTATACTTAAAACTATATTAAAAACATTTTATTCTACATCATATTTTTTTTATTTCTCAAAATAGTTCAAACTTCAGCCTCAATATAAATGAAATACAAAAAAAAACCCCAAGACACAAGAATGAAGCAAAAAAGAAGACAATAAAAGAAAGAAGAAAAACATGTAATTCTGCAATCTCTAAACTGCTGGGTAGCTCACACAAATACACTTAATATGTGTCCCTGCTGTGTAAATATCACTTTGAGATTTTCTTTTTTTTTTTTTTTATTATTATTTTCATGGTCAATACAAATTTATATAGTTGCCCTTATCTCCACTGTTGCAAGACTCCTGCTACTTATTGAGTTCAAGCCTAAAACATGCCGATTTGAGTGAAATGTGTTTGACTAACCTTGTCTTGGCTGATTTCATACTCAGTAAAGTCTACCTTAGGTGCTGGGCTGAATTGTGTTTTGCTTGTTAAAACAGACACTTAAATTAAATTGCTTATCGTATGAGGGCGCACGGTGAAAATAGAGAAGAAAAAAAAGTATAATCTTATTATTGCAGAAAGGCCTAGTGCTCTCTGCTACAAGAAGAGTCTTTTCTAGGTCATCTGATTACAGAGATTGCTGCGCTAGAGGAACGTTTACATTTGCATTCTTAAAAGTGATGCGAGATAAATGCGAGTGAAATGCATCGGCGCAGGAGGTAACACAAATATCTAACATGCATTATATTATTTTGAGGAGGCTTCCCTTCTTGAATGCCATCTAGGTATATGATTTTATTAAGGCATCTTCTCTTTTAGTGCTGACTCTTGCGTCTGTTTATGTGATATTATTCAGTGGTTCTGAACGGTTATAGAACAAGCGAATGGCGGCAATAATGTGAGCAATGCAGAAGTATACGCTGAGTACTACTATTATAATAAGTAGATAAGATATTCAGTCACTCTGAATTTATTGAAATAAAAATTCTGATGTGATGGTTCTACTGGAAAGAATATCAGTTTATTTTGCTTAAAAGTCCCGATGATTCACAATTTACTCGTACGTTGTTTTCCCATAACTAGAGGGATCGATGGACTCAAATAAACACAGATAGTTGACTTGATGTCTGCCACACATCAGCACCAAATTTGATATGAAATTAGACTTGTAATTTGATTTATAAATTAGCTGAAACTGGATTTGTTTTAAATATTCTTTCTGCCCTTTCACCTCATGTCATTGGCATTTTGATACTCCCAGGAGGGACATTTAGGGGCCCATTTACTTAGCTCGAGTGAAGGAATAGAGGAAAAAAACTTCAAATGTTTTTTTTTGGCTACTTCGACCATCGAATGGGCTACTTCGACCTTCGTCTCGAACTAAAAATCGTTTGACTATTCAACCATTCGATAGTCGAAGTACTGTCTCTTTAAAAAATACTTCGACCCCCTAGTTCGCCACCTAAAACCTACCGAGGCCAATGTTAGCCTATGGGGAAGGTCCCCATAGGCTTCCTAACAATTTTCTGATCAAAGGATAATCCATCAATCGATGGATTAAAATCCTTTGAATCGTTCGATTTGAAGGATTTAATCATTCGATCGAACGATTATTCCTTCGATCGTTCGATCGTAGGAATATCGCTAAATCCTTCGAATTCGATATTCGAAGTGAAGGATTTCAATTTGGCAGTCGAATATCGAGGGTTAATTAACCCTCGATATTCGACCCTAGGTAAATTTGCCCCTTAATCACTAGTGTGCTTCATACTACTCTTGCAGGTACATTGCTATTTGTATCTAAAGACTTTATTCTGGGGGAGTGGCAATCTCCTCCCTCAAACCGTACACCCATGAATAGTACTTAGGAGGAAGCCATTGGATACATTGTGTGGATATTGCCGAGGATCCTGAATAAACAACATTACAATAAAAAAAATTTAA